>NC_138373.1:138009572-138038351 GCF_054177405.1 Leptonychotes weddellii | reverse complement strand
CATCTTCTTTATCCATTCATCTGTCGATGGACATCTTGGCTCTTTCCACAGTTTGGCTATTGTGGACATTGCTGCTATAAACATCAGGGTGCACGTACCCTTTCGGATCCCTACTTTTGTATCTTTGGGGTAAATACCCAGTAGTGCAATTGCTGGATCATATGGTAGCTCTATTTTCAACTTTTTGAGGAACCTCCATACAGTTTTCCAGAGTGGCTGCACCAGCTTGCATTCCCACCAACAGTGTAGGAGGGTCAGTGGACAGTGTTTTTAAAAGTTATTGATCAAGGGGCACCTGGGTGGCTCAGTCGTTAAGCGTCTGCCTTCGGCTCAGGTCATGATCTCAGGGTCCTGGGATCGAGCCCCGCATTGGGCTCCCTGCTCATCAGGAAGCCTGCTTCTCCCTCTCCCACTCCCCCTGCTTGTGTTCCCTCTCTCGCTGTGTCTCTCTCTGTCAAATAAATAAATAAAATCTTTAAAAAAAAAAAGTTATTGATCAAGAGATCACAGCATAATCCTAAAGAATAAAAAAGCAAGTTATACCTGTAAAATGGGATTATGTGCTTCAACAAGTCAAATTTGAACACCAATTCTCCAAGTTGTTAACTTTATGCCAGTATATGTTCAGTATACTGACTCATATTACTAATTTTTAGCATTTTTTTCATTAATAACTGTTCAGTGGACAAAAGAATGAAATAAGCTGACCACTGTGGGAACTACGCTATGTAAATGAAACACAGGCTATAAACGCAAGAAATTTAAAAGCAAATTCAGCATAACAGAGAATTACTAAGGAGAGACAATGGAAATATAATTTTAAAAAGTGGTATGAAGGGGCGCCCGGGTGGCTCAGTCGGTTAGGCGTCTGCCTTCAGCTCAGGTCATGGATCCCAGGGTCCTGGGATCGAGTCCTGCATGGGAGCCTGCTTCTCCCTCTCCCTCTGCCCCTCCCCCTGCTTGTGCATTTTCTCTCTCTCTCTCTCTCTCTCTCTGTTAAATAAATAAAAATAAAACCTTTTAAAAAGTGGTATGAAATTTAGATATTTAGAACGTATTTTGCATAAATAAGAAATTTTTAGCATAAGTATGCCCCATGCAATATTTTCTTAATGCACATATGCATAGCCAATTAGAAGTATTTAAAATTTAACTGAGTTTTTTTTATTTTTATTTGCTCATTCTGGCAACCTGAAGGGAGGGGTGATTTTTTTTTTTTTTAAAGATTTTATTTATTTATTTGAGAGAGAGAGAATGAGAGAGAGCATATGAGAGGGGTTAGGGTCAGAGGGAGAAGCAGACTCTCCGCCAAGCAGGGAGCCCGATGCAGGACTCGATCCAGGGACTCCAGGATCATGACCTGAGCTGAAGGCAGTCGCTTAACCAACTGAGCCACCCAGGCGCCCAAGGGAGGGGTGATTCTTTTTTTAATTTCCCAGAACTTAGATTGCTTCTTTTAAAAATAGCAGCCTGCTCTTTTTTATGGATATAAGAAATTCTCATGGATCTGTTTCCTGCATTCATTCTGTTTCCTCATAGGAAATTTCTTTTGTTTCTACATTGTGGTGTCATTCTTTCATGCTGTTGGTTTTCCTCAAGTGTTTAGGAATTCTTAGTTACTCACACTTAATAATTGCAGGTTTAGATTGACCCATTTAGGTAGCTGGAGTGTTTGAGTTCACGAAATCCTTATTTTCTTGGCAATCTATGCAATTCTTGAGTAGGGAAGAGAGACAGTGTGGACAAGTAGTCTTTCCTTTACAGGAAATAGCGAGCTTGCTTTCTGGATGCAACTGCTCTCCGTACCTTATGACCGAGGGAAATAATGTCCTGGTTTGCCTGGGACGGCCACAGGATACTTCTTATCCTGGCACAATTATTAATAGTGCTTGCTTTTATTCAAAAGTGTCCCAGTTTAGACAACAAATTATACTTTCATCCTTCTTATGACAGATGGAAGCTAGCTGGGATATTGTCCTATTTCTCTCTCTGGCCCCAGCACCCACCTTGGGAGTGTCTGGTGCCAAATATCCCAGTAAATTTAGAGAGCAGAATTCACAGCCTTAAGCAGGGGGCAAATGCTACAGCAGCCACTTGGAGAATAAAAGACTGATACAGTTACTCCACAGCACTGTAATTAATTATCTTGCCGGCCGCCCTCCTCCGCCCTGTTAGCATCTTAGGTTACTTTTTCAGGGGTCATCAGAGCTGCTATCTTTCACCTAAATAGGATTATAGGGTGTTTTTTTAATCCCTGGTGGATGTTATCATTCATGATTAACCCCATCTGCTTTAATATTCAATATTAAACCTATAATAGCACCTGTGATAACAATAATTATAGGCAGGATGTCAGAACTTATTATGTGTCAAGTGCTGTTCAAAGCACTTTACTTGTATTAATCCTCACAGCACACTTTGAGGTCGGTATTTTTATCTCCATTTTCCAGTTATGGAAACTGAGGCATGGAGAGGGGAAAGTAATTTACCCAAGGGCTGGAAGACCCAAAGAAAGTAAGCAACTCACCAAGAACCCAGCAATTGAGTCCAGAGTTTACATGCTTAACCACCACCTAAATTAAATCCCTCATATCGGACAATAGCCCTTTTCCTGGCTTTCCAGAACTCCTTGGTGTTTACCACTTGTATACAGTTCTGTCATTTCTATGGGGCTTTGAGAGGAAGAAGAGGTTACCTCATGAGGTCAGTTAACTATTTTGAACCCAAAACTTAGCTTATCAAAAAAACCTTTTAATCAAACTCAGTTCTGTCATATTGAAGAAGGGCTTCTGGTCTAAATGTTTATTTGTTGTTTTTCAGACAGTCTAAACCTATTAACCTACCCTTGCTAATGTGCACAAACATTCACATAGCACTTCCCACTGCTTCATCTAGAAAACTGGATGAAGATCTGGCATAAGAGTAGGAAATGTACCGTGAAAATTTCCACACAGCCCTGGGAAACTCCACTGCAGTATTTTATGGGCCACCCCAGGGTTATAATAGGGCCTCCCTTTATAGTATGTAGACCTAAATCATATTACTTCAAATCAGAAAGAGACAGGGAGGACGCCGATCCCATTATTTTGCAAATAAGAAAACTAATTGCACAGAGATCAAGTGATTTACCCATCCTCTCCCAGCTAATTAGTATAATTAGTGATAAGGCCAGAATTACCACCCTATGTCCCAAGAATTTTTTTCATTCTGTCTCACTGCTTGTCTATTTGGTTGCTTGGGGAACAGAAAGAGAGAATCATCAAAATCATGTTATTGTATGTCTAGAAATGATTGTTTTGAGTAGATTTGATCTCAATGTTCTTTCCGGACCCATCCTTTTGTAAAAATTACTATCTCCGTTTTAAAGGTTTGATTGCCGTATCTGTCATGGTCCCTACAATACTTTTCAGGTTTTTCTGTGACACACATTCTGGTACAGTAAACCACACTTCTTTTTCCCCTCCAAAATAACACTGACTCATATCTGTTCAACTATATTAACATTTTCATCTCAACTGACTCACTTGCCAGGAGAAACAGGCGTTTATGCCAGCTCCCAGCATAATCCATATCACCCCTCTGCTGGATAAAATAAAGAAATATTATTCTACTTTAAGGCTAATGAACTTTGAAAAGTGAAAGCCTTTTCTTTTGCTTGTTTTTCCCCCGATAGCAATTGGCTTTTTGGGTTACAGATTATGTTCTAGAAACTGCAACATCAGAAAGGCTAAAAGTGGCGGCGGGGGGGGGGGTGGGGCGGCGGCGTGGGCTTTAGGGAAAGGGAAAGGGGGAGAATTACAAGATATCTCCTAATTTATCAAGAGATGAATATTTCACATTCTAAAAGAAATAAAATGGTCTTCTTATCCAGGACTAGAAGGAAATGTTGTAGAAGGAAAAAGAAAGTAAAAATAAGCTGATAAGCTTTTATTATTTGTTATGGGGAAGAAATAGCTACCAATACTCAATAATCTGTTTGGAAGCATATTAGGAATTAAATTCTAAAATGTCTATTGTTCATAAGCCGTAAGTTCAAGATAAAAAGCAATAATTCTTGTCAATTAACATCTCCATCTTTTCCCCTTGGCTGTCTCTAGCTAAGAAAGCAACAAAGCTAGAAAATCTGCTAACACTATTTCCACCTTTCAGGACAGTCAGGTGACCCATCACTCCCTCAGCTGGCACATTTCTTTGAAGTCAGTAAAATCCCCCTTTCCATCCCACCCACAAACACCTACCCAGCCATTTGCCTCTTGACACTGTTACCTCCAATTCCTCCTCCTGGGGGAACGTCCCACCTACAGTCCTGTTAATCCTAGCTAAAATAGTATCTTTTCCTGTTTAATTTTCTCTATAGCTCATTTATATCACAAATTATCTCATGCTTACCTATTTGTTGTCTGTCGACTCTTTTTAGAGAAGAGCTTTGTCTATCTATTTTACTCAACCTACAACTCCGGTTTCTAGAACAACGCCTGACACCCAAGAGGTGCTTAAAAATATTTGTTGAATGAATGATTTATTTGGCTCCCTTGAAGCTTCAGAGCCTCTTGGGATATCAAAGAGCAGGTATCAACTCTCAACACCTTGCCCACTTCAATCATCACTTGGAAATGTCCCACCTTGGAAATTTTAAACCCCATGGAAAGTTGCTCCACTTGCTCGCCCCTCTGTCTCTGGTATATTCTCTACTGCATTATTTCCAAAAGCTCTGGCCTCTTTAATTGTAACACGAATGCTCCACCAATTCTATTTAAGGCTTCATTTCTCGTTTCCTTCTTCAGCTGAGCTTAGTAAAAGAGTAGTTTACACCCACTAGCTTGATTTTACTATCTCCCACTGTCTCAACCCAAGTATTTTGGTTTCTGTTCGCACAGCTCTATCAAAAGTGCCTTTGCCAACGTCACCGCCCCACAATCCCATCAGATTGTAAAATCATTTTCAAAACAGAAATCTAATACCAAATATTAGGAATACGTGGGAAAAGAGGAACTCTCTTACAGGTGGAGTGAAAATGGTATAACCATTTCGGAGAGCAGTTGGTAAAGTTGAAAACACGAATTACCAACAACGTATTCCCCTAGAAAAGCTCTCTCACATGAGCCCAAGAAGAACTATATATGAATGTGTGTTACAGCGTTGTAATGGCAAAAATTTGGAAATCACCCATATGTCCATTGGGGTAGAGACCTGTACATGGTCTCCAAAATTCACCTTCCCCTTCTTCATCAGTAACTGAACAACCAGATTTTAGACATGTGGTCACTTAGAATAAAGATTCCTTTTCCCATTCTCTTTTTTAGCTGTGATCATGTGAATTCGTTTTAGATAAGGGGATGTAAGAAAATTAGAGAATGAAACATTCTCCTTTTCTTCCTTCTAATGTAAGAACGCAAATAATGTCCACTAGAGCTGGAGCCGTCCTTTTGAACTCCCAGGTGACCTGTATATGAAGGTCCATAAGTAGAGGAGTAACAAGATAGAGGGAGCCTGGGTCCCTGAAACTGTGGCACTCCATTCCATTCCTGGAAAACCACCTTTGGACTTATACACAAGAGAGAAACATTTTTTATCTTGTTTAAGACCCTGTCGTTTTGTTTTTTTGATCAATTATCTTTAGCCAAACTTAGTCCTAACAATCAAAACAGTGTATTCATTAAATTGACTTTAGTATAGCAATAAATAAACAAGAGAAATCTATTCACATGGATAAGTCTCCGAAACGTAATATTGCAGAATAAGAAGTACAAAATAATATTATTAAAGTTAAAAATGCATGATAATATATACTATTTATGAGTTTACACATACTTACATAAAAAAACAAAACATAAAAATTATTCACTACAACTTCAAGATAGTGGTATGCTTACAGCAGGGATTTTTCTGATTCTATGTGGATTAACCAGCTACATTATTGATCATCTTATCAGCCAGGATGGTCAAAGCCAAACCAATTAAAAGCCACTCAGTTTGTCTTGTCAAGAGCTTTCAAGGCTGATCTGTTCACCCTTCCCTTTTAAATCACTGCCACTGATCTTCAGTATTTGAGTCACTCCTGAATGATAAGAGGTGAGACAAGCTATTTCTGGGATGTGACTTTGTGAAAACCAAGCCAAGAAGACTATCCTGCCAAGCTTCAGTAGAACTATAGCATAAGAGGCCTTGGCTCATTGGCCACTGTGGATTAACCATAACGTATTCATATTCACCAACTCTTTCCTGAATATATACCGAGTTAGGGTTGGGAATATTTACCCTGTAAATTAATGTGAGTGAAACCAGAGCTGGCTGCATTATTTTTTTATGTGGAGGAAATCTGATCTTGAGATAAAGAAGAAAATCAACCAGTGAACCATTTTCAAGTTTCTAATAATGGTGAGAATAAAAAACACCATTTGTTGAGTACTTACTATGTGCCAGACATGTTATGTATATTTGCTGATTCAAAATATTTTTCACAACAACCCTATAGTATCAGTTTAAAAACTGACACTTAGCAATAGCTTGTGGTCACAGAGGTAGAAAGAGATTGAACCTGGATTCTGTTTAAAGAGCTGTCTAAATCCAAAGTCTATATTCTCAAATATTGGGCTAGTCCATTTACTGCCACTAACAGTATTTACTGTCATGGGTTAGTCACATGAACCGGTCAACTAAATGGGTGATTACATCATGCAGTTAGAATGGTAATTACAGTACGCACAGGCCACTGAATGGTTTACCTGTCCCCAGACATCTTCTCCATATTCTGCAATGTTGTTACCACTTACGTCACTTTAGGGGTTAAGTAATGTGCCCCAGAATATTAGTAAAGTTTATCTCCTTTAAGGGAGACATTCTCATTGACAAATCCATGGATTAATTTAACACATTAAACTACAACTTAATAACAAACTGCTAACATTAGATTCCCAACGGAATGAAATACCTTTCACATACACTTTAATGGATAATGTAAAAGTCTTTTAAAAAGGATCAAGTTCTCTTGGGAGAAAAAGCAGAGGGACCTGGGGAAAGAAATGATACCATAAAGGAGCTGTATACCCTGTAGTTTCGGTATCTTAACCTGAAATGGAATGCTGTAGTTTGAAGAAATCTTGACTATTACCTATAACAATCTCCTGCATTATCACACCCACAGAAATACACCCTTCATGAAAGTGGAAGATTAGCTCAGAGATATTCCTTCATTTGTTCATAGCCACGTAAGTAGATTTTAACTACGCTAAGACTAAATCATGAGGCTTTTAACTCCAAGATTATTTCTCTGTCAAGATTTGAGGAGAAAATGCCAAAAAGCAGAAAATAATGAGGAAGGAAAGAAATCTGTGTCCCAATTCATAATCTTAACCAGCTCAAGCCTACACATCCACCAATTGCCTTTATCTGGTTTGGGATGGGAGGAAGGGAAAAGACGGAGGACGTAAGGAGATGGCGGGGTGGGTGCCGAGGGCATTCTGCCTCTGTTTGGGAAAAAAGCTGTCAGATCACTGCAAGCTGGAGCTCAGATTTCTGCTTCCTTGTTCAAGCCCACAGCTGATTTGAGGAGGAAGGAGGGGCAGCTTTGATAATGGGAGGAGAGGCCGCTGTCAAGTCAGAGAATATCCGTCTTGGGCCAGTCTACTCCCAACCCTTAACATCCCTGTCAAGAGGTGTCCGAAGCTCTGGTGACAAGGAGCCCAACACCTCCCCAGACAGATCTCATCTTTGAGCCAAAGTCAAACTTGCTATGGTTCTCACCCTCTGGTCCTAGTAACTCCCTCTGGAGCCATTCAAGCCAGTCGAACCCTCCTGTCCATAATACTCCTTCACGTATCTGATGAGTCAAACAATAATAACAACAGCAAACACTTACATGTAATGCTATGTGCCGGGCAGTCTTCAAAGTGTTTTACTTAATATTAATTTATTTAACTTTCTCAACAACCCAAAGTACTATCATCATTGGCATCATGGAAAACTGAGGCAGAGAGAGGTTAAGACACTTGCCGTGCTCTCAAAGTTAGTAGGTGTTCAAGCGAGGATTTGAGTCCATTCACTCAATCACTGTGTTACACAAGCTTTTTCTCCCTATTTCTTGCTCCCCCGTCAGCCACTCCTCATATGATAGCATTCTCCATCCCTTTCACCCTTTCCTTTGACTCATACTCTGGTTGGTCAATGCTGCTTTGAACAGAGTCACTGTGGAACACTGAGGTCACTGGGAAGCGGGCTCCGACACAGCGTTTGTAGCATGCAGGGTGTTTGTTTATTAATGGTCATCCTTGATGTCAACACCTGATGAAGGTGAAAAAGACAGAGGGATGGGGGCAAAATAGACCTAAGACATTCACACAGTTATGGTAGGTACATATTATAAAATACTCATAGGTTACTCTGACAATGTAAACCATTTTTAATGGAGTGGATAAAAGATCGGCTGAAATTTTGACCACGTTAAATTAATAACATGCCCTATTTTTGTTCCTAGCTAGGAACAAAAATTTGTTAGCTAGGCAAGTTCATCCAGAACCCATTGTCAAAAATGGGACACAATGGTGTTTGTGAAAGATGATAATGGAAATCCTTTTACTGATTCAGGTTAATTAAGTAAAAATTTCTGGGTATTTATACCTCTGCAGAGATATGATTTAGCACCAAAATTAAAGGTATGTTATTGTTGTAAGTGTTAGGAAAAAGTCTACAGGCCCCTTATTTGTGCAAGTTCTTTCGTTTTTTAGTTTAATAATGCTCCTGCTGGTTGATCAACCAAGTTGTTTTTAAGAGCTCCACAGTGTTTTGGCAAGTCTGTAAAGTAAGAGATAATTAGTCCCCAGGAAAAAAAAGGAGTAGAATGCCACAGCCCCCGCAAATCTGTTACTTCTCAGATGCCTATTACAGTGGCTGCTCCAAATGCTATTAAACTTAAACCTCGAATTCTTACCTTATTTATTCTTACAGTCTGTTTATCAACTGTTCATATTTCAAAGCTGCCTAGAGTTATATTCTTGTTATCACATTATCCATTTCAGCACAGTTTATGACTTAGCTAAAAGAATTTTTACAGTATAGATACTAGAGATCATACAAAGGTATAAAAAGGAAATTGGTGGGAATATTATTTTAATAATAGCTATGAATACAGAAACAAGGGAAATTTTCAAAGGGAAATTAAAAACAGGTAAGTTAAAATAACAGGAAATGGAATGTGATGAGGAAGAATCATCCACCTGCTAAATTAATATACTCGCATTCACTGTGAACTCCGATATAGCATTGTTCCTCCACATTGTTAAGTTTGCTGAAAAGATATTTTAAATGGTAATTCCCATCTGCCAGTCACATTCCTCGGACGCGAGCCTCTTTAGTCACATTTTCCAGCAGACAATAGTATCTACCTCTCATATCCAACAAAATTCAGGTTACCTTCTAGGACACTAGACATAACTTCTTGCTCTTTTGGAGTAGTCCAGCCCTGTCTCTTTCACTAAACTGACTCCATTCCTTTGTTAATTTTACATAAAGATTCTCCATGGAAACAGCTCCTTCTGAGTCAGACTGAGAAAAGAGCAAAAGAACTCTGCTAGTTGTATCCGTTAGAAGTATCTGTATTTTGTTTAACCCCCTTGGGCTAATGAATTTGATAGAAGTCAAAGAAGAATGGAAAGTTTATCAAATAAGCTGTTCTATATGGGCAGCTTTCCCATGAACAAACCCATGATTTCCTATAAGAATTACATAATATGCGTTGCTCACTTTGCCACAAATCCTTATCTTGCCTATGATGTAAAGCTGAGCTGTAAGAGACACAGTCTAAAGAGAACGGTCAGCCGGGGGCCCTGAACGAACGTTGTAACTGCAAAGGGAAATTGACTAATCTTAGAAATTTGTTTTTCCTTCCTTGTCCTAGGCTTGATCCAACTGGAGGAAATTGACTGGTATTTCATGATTTTCCTTTACAATAAGCTGGGAGCAAGCTGCAGAGGAAACTGGTCAGGTCAGAGCAGAAAGGAAACCGCCTAGCACCTTCGTCAATTTCCTGTTGCATCCAACTGATAGCAGAAAAGGGAGGATGTGATGTTATAGGCGCTGGCCTTCGGTTCCTAGATGCTGCTGATAAACGCTGCCACCTTCCAATTAGTGGCTAGTGATTCACAGTTTTCTACCAACCTAATCTAGATTCAGACTTTAAAAACTGCTTCTTAACTGCCCAGACCTTTAAAATGCTCATCTTCTGTAAGATATAGAGAGCCAATAGTTAAGGCAGTTCCTTCACATAAGCCCCCTGATGATTTACCAAACTCCAGAAACACACAAGATCTGTTTCCAGGGAAATTAGCTCTTTGAGAATTCAGTCAGCTCATACAGACATTTCCATGGGAGGATGGGGGAGAATGTCTTCTGATTTAGTCCGGGGTAAGGGTATGTTGGAGACATTTCATTAGAAACTGTTCCCAACAGGGCACATGACTACACTACTCAAAAATGCCAATGACTCCCTTAATTACAAAATGGAACTCTAGTTTATTTGCAAATAATTTGAAAGCCTTACGTAACATAGTCCCTACCTACCTTTCCAGAACTTGTCTCAAACTATCTTACTATTATCATTAAAAGAGAAATAAACAAAATCGTGTACATATGGTGTCCCAAGCTTCAGAGCTCTGGCTCAGGCCAGGTCATCCGAAATGATCTCACGATTTCTATTCTTCTCTCCATTCTTCTTACCCATAATTCAAGTTCAAGTCGCTGTTTCTCCATCAGGTCTTCCCTAACTATTCCAGGTACAAAGAAATTGCACAAATCTTATGGTATTTCTCCTATCTACTTCTCAGTTGGCCATAAATCATTTCCCTGATGGAGCACATTTTGTGCATTTTATTGTGCAGTCTCTTAATGCTTGCATTCCTGTTTAAGTCTGTATGCTTTTGTAATAATTCTGGAAGAAAGGTGATATATTTTACTTTTTTATATGCCCTCACCCCACCCAGAATAGGGTCTTCAATTCAGCAATACCTATTCTAGATTAATTTATTGAAAGCACATGGTATTAAACAGGAAGAGAGACACCATGTATAAACTTAAGACACAACCATGTATAAACTGGGTGGCTCAGTTGGTTAAGCGGCTGCCTTCGGCTCAGGTCATGATCCTGGAGTCCTAGGATCGAGTCCCACATCACGCTCCCTGCTCAGTGGGGAGTCTGCTTCTCCTTCTGACCCTACCCCCTCTCGTATACTCTCTCTCTCACTCTCTCGCTCTCAAATAAATAAATAAATAAAATCTTAAAAAAAAATAAACTTAGGTAGAGTGGAATAATCTAGCACTACAAGAAGATAATCATGGATTTGGGGAATTTAAATAGTTAGGTTCTTACTGACTCTGAGAGTCAGAATTTAATAGGAAATACCTTGACTATTTTCATCAACCAATCAACCAACTTATTAAGCAAACAAAAGCAAATAAAAAGCTCTTCTGAGTTTGGGTAATAATGATATAGTTTCATCAATTGTAACAAATGTACCACTCCGGTGTAGGAAATTGATGGCAGAGGAGGTTCCGGGGGCGGGGTGGGGGGAGCAGCAGGGAATATATGGGAAATCTCAGTACCTTCTGATCAATTTTGGTGTGAACCTAAAACTACTCTAAAAATAAAGTTTGGGGTGCCTGGGGGGCTCAGGTTATGAGGCTGCCTTCGGCTCAGGTTATGATCCCAGGATCCTGGGATGGAGCCCTATATCAGGCTCTCTGCTCAGTGGGGGGCCTGCTTCTCCCCCTCCTGCCCCTCCCCCTGCTCATGCTCTCTTCTCTCTCTCTCTCTCTCTCAAATAAATAAATAAATAAATAAATAAAATCTTTTTAAAAATTAAATAAAAAAGTTTATTTAAGGAAAAGAGAAAAACCTCCTGAGCACTCAGTGTATTAAAACTGTTTATATACCACACCAAATCACTCAACAGTATCTGGTCTCCACTCCCAAGCTTCAGCCACTTGCCATGCTTCCATCATCACTGCAATAAAATCATGAGGCCTTGTTGTACAGTGTCACATGACAAGGAGGGATCACTGTCTTTGTACATTGCTTGGACCCCTGGAGGCGCTGCCTTTACAAGACTTCCCAGACTGGTTGGAAATCATAGAAGGGCACACAGAGTTAATGCCCCCATGGAGTAGACTTTAACCAGTGAGAGATAGGAGGCTGGGGAAACCCAACAGATAAATTGTCTTCTTCTCATCCACAGACTGTCTGGTTTCCTATGGCCTCCCTGGACACCAAACAATCAGCAGTGTTTTGTCGTGAGCGGCCAGCTCAGTAACACCTCCTTGTATTCACTCTCCTTCCTTCCCTGACTCATGCCCTTCTCTTCGTTCTTAATTCCCTAGAGTTGTACCCCTCTCTAAATGATGGCTATGTAAACTCTTATCTCGGGCTCTGTTTTCTAGGGAACCTGAGCATCTGTCAAATGTGAAATCCTGTGCTTAGTGTTAGGGAAAATACACAGTGCTCTGTAGTTACAGATGCTCTTTATATATACATATGTGTGTATATATATATAAAATTTTTTTAAATAGGCAATGCATTTACAAAGTTCCAAAAAGTAAAGACAAAAAAACCTCCTTCCCACACACGTGTGCCCGGTACTTCATGCCTTCTGCACCCTGTTTCCTTTCCAATAATAGTAAATTTAAAACTTTTCAATCAGTAAATTAAAAACTTCCACAAAGTTTTGCCCACATAGTTTTGTAACATGTCGAGTGCCGTAATTCACTTACTCATTCTAGTGTAGATGAAACTTTATATTGTTTCACCCTGATTCTCTTACAAAGACTACAGAAAGAAATACCATTTTATGTAAGCTGTTTTACATGCATACCTGCGTATCTGTAGGCTAAATTTCTAGAAATGATATTTGTAGGTCAAATAGTATTTGCATAAGAGCATCTGTTATTACATATCTTTAACAACACAGTGTGTTGAAGATTTTGCTTTTTGTTTGGTTCGTGAAAAATGATATCTCAACATATATTTAAACTGTACTTCTCTGATTATAAGTGAGGTTAAATATAATTTTAGATGTTCAAGAGCCATTTGTTTTTCCTTTTCTGTGAACTGTTTGTTTGTGAAGAAGTCTTCACCAAGGGAACAATCTTTGGCGCCTCTATTTTTAAAACCCTGTGCACCAGACTCAAACCAAATTAAATTGAGGACTTTAGCACAACTCTCATATCACTACTTGAGATACTGCAATTTATATCATCTCCAAGTTGCAGAGTCTGGTCCGCACACTCAGCACGTTCACAGTCTAGCAGTAAAGGAAGATGGTGGGGAGAATGGAGTAAATCAGGCTGAAGAAGATCCAGCTGTTGCAATGATAATGCCCAGAGAGGCAGGAAACACTGGCTGATGATGGCCGGTGTTGGTATCCACAGGCTCAGGCTGATGGCTGAGGGCACTGCAGCTGGCAACTCTAAGCTGTGTCACGGCTTATTTGAAGGGGGATGGAGGGCAATGCCTTGGTTCTAGGGATGAAGCCTGACTCCAGCTAACGGTGGACAAGGCTGGGACGGGCAGGGACTGGGACATTATAAGCATGAGAGTAAAGCTATTTGCAAACGATTATGGGAACACAGAGAACAGGATAGAAGTAAGGTTTAGGAAGGTCATGCACTGAGAGGACTCTGGAACAAGGCCTTGAAGGATAAGGTGGAAGAAGCAAGCAGAGGTATGGCTCTTCTATACAAAGGGAACAGAATGAGCAAAGTTATGGGGGCTAAGATCTTTCTGTGACTGATTGATCCAGGGTGACCAGAGAACAGGGAAGGTGTGTATGTGTGTGTGTGTGTGTTTGTGTGTGTGTACATACAGGTGAGGGGTATGAGAGATGGGCAGAATGAGAGATGAGGTCACCCTTTAATTAATAATTACGGAAAAGCTTTTCTTCCTTAGGGTTCTTCTCAACTGAGCTCAAATTTCCTTATAAATTTTACTTGGCATAAATGAAAAGCCCTAGAATAAACATGGCTTCGGATGATGTAAAAGCAACCTATTTTAAGGAAAATAGAGGAAGAAGCTCACTAGGTCAGAGAGAGTTGGCCCCTATTAGTCACGAGCCTCTTCTTCCTCTCAAACAAAAAATCCCAGGGCATGACGGCTGATGGGTATGTTTGTAAGGACACGGCAGCCCAGCATCGAAGGGGAGATAAAGCAAAAACTTCTAAAAAACAAAAACAAGGAAATGTAAACCGCTCTTCTATTTATGGTCATTAAAACTGTAGGAATAAGGAACAGTAAAAAGGTAGATGCAAAGAGAGGTCAGTGAAGTGAGATTAGCTACATTACAGAACTCTAATGATACCCGCTTACTAAATGCCCAGTAGATTGTGCTAAAGAATACTCCAGAGCTGTAACCATTTAAAAAAAAAAAAAAAAAATCTGGTTGGCTTTAACAAGAAAAAATATATGATAATTATTTTTTCAAAGAGACATTGCCAAGGTTTATCCATGCCAAAACACTGAGCAAAATTTGAATGTGAAATAAACCACAGGAAAGAGATGATAAGTGAGAGGCTTACAAAAGCTCTGCAGACACCTTGGCACTCCATTCTTCCTGCGGCTCCTCCTGTCCTCTAATCCTTGATGTTTATATTATCCTCCCCTTGAAAATCCAACAACTTGCAGACTCCCCGGATTAAAAACAAGAGCGCTAAATTACCAAATCTTTACATATAAGGGAAAAATAGTAACAGAGGCTCAAATGACCTCACTAATATTCTACAACACCATTCAGCCTTGCCCTGCAGATCTAGGTAATGGCCCGCCCAGTGGATTCTTCCTTTGTGGTGACTATGGTCTACATTTGGCTTGCTTCAGGAAGAAGGCCAAATCAGTCCAACGACTTCCCATCTAAACAGGAGGGGAGGTAGGGGATGGATGCACTGAAGCTGGGGTTCCAAGAGCCAGCCGGGAACTGATTACACGGGCCAGGCTAGGATAAGCACGCTGAGGTTCTGTACCCGTGCATACACCAGAGCAGACACCTTGGCTCTCCCGCTCGAAGGCCATTCCCCTTCTTGCCTGCTGACAAGCCTCAGTTTTGTTCAGGAAAAAATGCCCCGCGCGTGGGATGAGTGATGATTGGTCTAAGCCAATCACGGTGAACCCATTCTCCTTTGCCAGTGATTGCCAAGACCTGGGAGTAGACACATGAGCCCGCCTTGGCTAGTGTAGGGTAAGGAGAAGTCAGCAGAGGGCTGGTAGGAGAGATTTTATTTCCTGATAAAATAGAGGAAAGGGAGGAGAAAACCCTTTTGCCTCCCTTCCCTTGCTTCCAGTTTGAATGCCTTTGTGTGCCGGGCGTTCCCCAGAGCAGTGGCAGCCATCTGACAATTAAGGAGACATTGCTGACTCACGCAGGAGGCAGGTGGAATCTGCCGTTTTTGATAACATTGTTGAATTACCAAACCAACCTTGAGACAAGCATCTTGTTAAGTAAGCACCAAATATACGTAGGGACTTAGGTCACTATTAGGTTTTCTGTTTCTTGTAGCAGAAAAAAAAAAACATCCTATACCTGGTAGGAACCAAATCAGTAACCAGGGAAATAGTGCTGGGGTGAAGTCCATAGGGTCGGTGGAGCAGTAAGCAGGAGAAGAGGGCCAAGAGCACATCAGCATGCAGTGGGGGAAACGGGTTGGGAAAATGTTTGGGACTGGGAGTGTGTCCTGGGGTTTCCTGGAGACCTCCCTCAGTGTGCTTCTGGCTGTGGGAAATGGGGTGGGACTGACAGCTTCAAGAGTCAGTTCAGGGCTCGCCATTGCTGAAACCCACCGCTTCCTTTATTTTTCTCGGCAACACACCTTAGCCCAGATTCTTGCGGCTTCCTACGTGCAATCTCACATGTTTGCTGACTGGTTTCCTATCTTGGGTCTCTACCCTCCAACCCACTCTGGATGTGGTAGCCAGATTACCTATTAGTTATGTCACTCCACACTTTGAAACCTTCCGTGGCACCTCACTTGAAAAGTGCACCTCTCTTAGCCTTAAAAAGTCTCGCGCCATCTTGCCACTCTTGGACACATCAAGTTAGATTATGGTCTCTCTTTTTTTTTTTTTTTTAAAGATTTTATTTATTTATTTGACAGAGAGAGACATAGCGAGGGAGGGAACACAAGCAGGGGGAGCGGGGAGGGGAAGCAGGCCTCCCGCCGAGCAGGGAGCCGGATGCGGGGCTCGATCCCAGGACCCTGGGATCACGACCTGAGCCGAAGGCAGACGCTTAACGACTGAGCCACCCAGGCGCCCCTAGATTATGGTCTCTTAAGAACAGTTCCAAGTCACAACTTTCTGCCTCTCATAGTTCTTAGAACAACATCTTACATGCAGTAATTTTCAGTTACTATTCAAGACAGATTTTTTAACCTTAGTCTTTACCCTGTATCATATATTTTAGAAGAAACAATATTGACTGGTGATTGGATGATATGACAGTATCTACTGATTATATAAATGAATCATTAAGCACGCAATAAATAGCCATTATTCTCATAAGTTATATCTACATTAACATTTTTTTCATGCTAGTCAACTGTTGTTTGTATGATCTTATGACTTCATGGTGATTAAAAAAAATCATTAAAAATGATCATTAGTGGGGTGCCTGGCTGGCTCCATCAGAGGAGCATGCGACTCTTGATCTCAGGGTTGTGAGTTCGAGCCCCATGTTAGGCGTAGCGATTACTTAAGTAAATAAAACTTTTTAAAAAATGGTCATTAGTGGTGTTGATTTTAGTAAATTAACAAATTTAAGTAACACTGATATTTTGAATCTGAGTTTCTGTTCGTTAAAATAATTTTTAACTAGATCTACCTTCATAATTTCACAAGCAGTTTTGCTTTTTTTTTTTTTTTTTTGATTGCAAAAACAGCACTTTATTTCCTCAGTAGCTTCATTTAGCTCATCGGTAGCCAGCTTCCTGACTCACAGCATTATCATTTTAACACTTTGACCATTGCAAAAACCCCAGTTGGAATTTTTGTATCTTTTGCAGGTTCTTGATTCCACGATTTTGCTCTTTTATCATTCTCTCCATCTAGAATACTCTGTCTTCCCTTAACTTCAAAGCTAAGTCCCAGTTTCACATGCCCTGTTGGTCTTTCCTGACCACTGTAATCCACAGTGGTTTGTCTTTCTTCTGAGTTCCTAGACCACTCAGTATGTATGTCATTCATTGTACATGTTTTCCTTGCACTGTTAAGGCTTCTTGTTAAATGTGCATGTAGCCCAGATGTTTCCAAGACTCGGCCTACTCTTTAGTATTAAATAGAATAAATCAAGCTCCTATGGCATATAGCTCTGCTCTCCTGAGAACTCTTGAAATTACTGAGTCTCTCCTCTTGCTCCAAACCTCTACTCCCAGCTCAATTCTTGATCCTCTCTCACCATCCTGCCTCCTGCATTTGCAGCCCTTTCTTAACATCCTTTTTCCCCAAGAAGAAACGCCAGCTCTTCTCCTTCATTCCTAAGAGCATCACTAACACAAGGCTGTTCCATGTAATGGACTTTTACTAAACATTTTAGGAATAATGGAGAGTAACTGCGCTTAGAACAGGAAGTGATAAAAAGTTCTCTATGATCATCAAAATAATTACCAATTACTGAGCAACTAACATGGCCCAGGTTATGCCAAGCATTCTACATACATTATTTTAGTTAATATTCAGAGCATTCCTTACACCCACTATCACACAGCTGGTAAGTTAGAGAGCCATCATTCAAGTCCAAGTCTTTCTGGCTCTGGGGCCTGCTGTAATCTTTACTGTTCCTAAAGTCCATGGTCCTGAAAGAATCTCTTACTGTACTAGTAGAGTTTGTGGTCACCTATCCACGTTTACTACATTTCTTTTCTCTGCTTCTTACAGAACTTTGATTTTTGTTCAGGAACCCACCTTCTTCAAGTCCCACCCCTGAGAGCAGCATCCTGATTCTTCTTGGCAATTATCGTCGGCAGTGACTGGTGTGGGCATGGGCACGGGATGCATTTTGGCCAGTAAGACATGCAAAGAAATCTTCTGGGCTGCTTCTAGGAAAAGTTTCCTTTGGCCAGAAGAGATACACAGAAAGAGGTAGTCTCTTCCTCTGACGGTTGTGCAAAGGTGACAGGAGGAACTGCTGTGGCCACCTTAAAACCGTTGAGAGAGTTACCTTGAGGACAAGGGCAACACAACGCAGGGTGCAGAAAGGAAAAATAGAATAAAACCTGGTGTTTCTTGTTGGCCCACCAAAATATTTCATCTTCAACATTCCTACCTCTGTGCTTCCTGGAATTACAGTAATTCCAAATTATACCCATTTTGGAGTTCAGCTTTCTCTTAGTTATAATGAAAAATATTCTTTTTTAAAAAAAGATTTTATTTATTTATTCATGAGAGAGAGAGAAAGAGGGAGGCAGAGGGAGAAGCAGGATCCCCCCCTCGGAGCAGGGAGCCTGATGCGGGACTCGATCCCAGGACCCTGGGATCAGGATCTGAGCTGAAGGCAGACACTTAACCAACTGAGCCACCCAGGTGCCCATGAAAAAATACTCTAAAGGATACTTTGACTTCTCTCTCCTAAGACTCCAACCTACTGCTACTACAAGGATTCATTCTCCCACCATCCGCAGCCTTCTTTTGAGTCCAAGGCTCCCCAAATCTACTCTCTCTAAAGGTCAAAGAAAACCTCCCCAAATTCTAATGCTTTACTACAGAGAAAAGTGTTTGCCTCACCTTCACTCATCCAGCCTCCAGGGTCCCCTCCCCACCACTTCATTACCAAAAGGCCCACTTAATGGGTTTTCCTAAAGAATTCTTCCCCAGAGATGAGATGCTAAAAACCGGGAGTCATGTGACTTGAGTTTGAATCTCAGTTCCATTTCTTGCTAGCTGTGAAAACTTTGACAAGTTGCTTTAATTTTTCGGAGGCTCAGCTTCTGTCAAAAGGGAATAATAATTGGAGCGTTGTTGTGAAGATCAAATGACATCCACACAATGCTTTCACAATAGTGCCTGGCACTTGCAAGCATTCAAGATAAAACGCTGATTGGAAGTAAAGCAAACTAGCTAAGGTAGGCCAAAAAGGAAATTTCCATTCAATGCTTTAGCTCAGAGAATGGAAAGCCCAGGTCGATAACCTGGCTCAGAAAAGCCAAGGACTGGGGCAGGCTTGGGGATTCAGATAGCAAGCAGAAAGTGATCTTTTTCAATTTTTCATTCCTCTACTCAAGATTCAAATTCCTGAGAGCAAGCTTCTGATTGGCCTAGCTTGGGTCAGGCTCACCTCTTGGTTTGGTTGAAAAACTACTTCGGTTAATGGTACCACAGACTGTCTCCAACAGTGACCCAAAGCAAACTTGGAGTGCTGTCACCAGAATAAGGAGTAAAGTGGAAAACAAACAACCTAACTACATTCATTGGTCACTCCATATTATATTATGTTTATAGGACAAGGATTATGCCTAATCCACTTCATTGCCTAATGGCCTATTACAACCATTATCGATGTTAGGGATTTCTTGGTTGTTTATTATGTAATTTGACTTGTAACACTGATCATTTGTATTTTTAAGGTTTGATCCAAAAGAAAACACATGTTCCTTTTTTGGCTTTTTTTTAAATGCAGGAAGTCTGTTAATGATAATTATAAAGGGATATAACAAGGTTGTTTTTGAAGAGTGGGGGCAGTAGACTACAGGTGAGGTTGTTAACCAAAAGATATCACTATTAAAGACAAACAGTAGAAGAAAGCATAAACAACTGGGGACACTATGGTCAGTCAGCCTATCTTCATTCTTTTCTGAATTTTGCATAGATTTCAGCCCTAGAGGATGAAATAAAAAGGGATTGGAGGAATTGGTGAGAAAACATCTCAATGGTCTAATTGGGTCTTTTTGTTTAATCTTCAGAGGAAGTGCTCTTTGGACCTCAAGCTTGATCAAAAAGAAGGCAAGAGCCTTAGAGAAAGCATTAACTTCACTGTTTATCACTTCTTTTTTTTAAAGATTCTATTTATTTATTTGAGAGAGAGAATGAGAGAGAGAAAGCACGAGATGGGGGAGGGTCAGAGGGAGAAGCAGACTCCCCGCTGAGCAGGGAGCCTGATGCGGGACTCGATCCCAGGATTCCAGGATCATGACCTGAGCCGAAGGCAGTCGCTTAACCAACTGAGCCACCCAGGCGCCCTTTATCACTTCTTTTATTCCACATTTTCAACCCCCAGTTTGTGCCCACTTTTCCTCACAAATGTATTTTGTCTGGATCCCAGTCACCTTGTGGCTAAATTGCCACCAAAGTCTCCCAGCAGCTTATTCTTGTTCTATTCTTTTCTGTGAAACCAGAGCACAGGTCAACTTCCTCAAACATTATTTGGCCTCATGCCTTTCAAATCATACTTAAACTCCCAATCCAGCTGTGAGAGCAATTTGGCTGAGACATCTGTTGCCCCTTTGTTCATCAGTGTTGAGTCTATAGATCTGATTGGTGAGACAGATGTCCCCCTTCTTCCCTCGCTGCTTCCCAGGCACCCCTCCCCCCGAAGCTGTACACATGAAAGTAATGACAAATAAACAGGAAGGGAAGCCATGGTCTTGGGTAAGGTTGGGTAAGAGGAGAGGAAGGGCTTGGGACCAAGTATCAGAGAACTTCAACATTAAATGCCTAAGTGGTAGAGATTGAGTTTGGAATGAAGTCAGGGGGGTCAGGAAGAAACCAGGAAAAACAATTGTGGAAGCTAAGGAAAGAGAGGGCCTCAAAAGCTAGAGAGGTCATAAACAAAATGTGGTAGAAACACATACAATGGAATATTATTCAGCCTTAAAAAGGAAGGAAATTCTGACTCATGCTACAGGTTGAGGACATTATGCTAAGTGAAACAAGCCAGTCACAAAAGGACAAATCCTGTATGATGCCACTTACATGAAGTACCTAGAGTCAGATTCATAGAGACAGAACATAGAATGGTGGTTACCAAGGTCTGGGGAGGGGGGACGGGGGTTATTGTTTAATGGGTATAGAGTTTCCTTTTTGTGAGATAAAAAGAGTGCTGTGGATGGATAGTGGTGACGGTTGCACGACAATGTGAATGTACTTAATGCCACTGAGCTGTATACTTAAAGGTAGTTGAGATGGTAAATTTTGTATTATCCATCTTTTTTTTCTGTGTTATGTGTGTTTTAGCACATTTTTTATTTAAAAGGGAGAGAGGTCAACAGAGTCAGATGCTACTGAAAAGGCAGGTATAGGGACGCCTGGGTGGCTCAGTCATTAGGCGTCTGCCTTCGGCTCCGGTCATGATCCCAGGGTCCTGGGATCGAGTCCCACATCGGGCTCCCTGCTCGGCGGGAAGCCTGCTTCTCCCTCTCCCACTCCCCCTGCTTGTATTCCCTCTCTCCCTGTCTCTCTGTCAAGTAAATAAATAAAATCTTCAAAAAAAAAAAAAAAGAAAGGGCAGGTAAGGAGAACTGAAATGTCCCCTGTGTTTAGTGTCTTGGAGACTGCTTGTAACAAGAGCTAGGAAGGATCCTGCCTATAGTCTGGGTGACTTCAATATCCACACATAAATATCTATGCATATTTTCTGGCTCATAACTGACTTTTTAGTAAAAGCAAGTCAAAATAGACTCAGGCCCTCTCTGGTTCCATGGCTCACCTGCTCCCCCTCTCCCTGCCCTCATTTTGTACATTTCTTTCTCCCTGGTCTCCTCTCTGTGGCTTTCATACACATTTCACCATTTTCTGCTTAAAACTTAACAGGATTGGGCGCCTGGGTGGCTCAGTTGGTTAAGCCGCTGCCTTCGGCTCAGGTCATGATCCTGGAGTCCCGGGATCGAGTCCCGCGTCGGGCTCCCTGCTCGGCGGGGGGTCTGCTTCTCCCTCTGACCCTCCCCCCTCTCATGTGCTTTCTCTCTCTCATTCTCTCTCTCTCAAAATAAATAAATAAAATCTTAAAAAAAAAAAACTTAACAGGATTTACATGTCCTGCTTCCTGGGTAGACTACTTATGCCACCTCTCTGCCAGCCTGTATTTCTTCCCCTGCTTCCAAATAGTAGCTAAACACTTCCCTCCTCCAAAGTCTTTTCCTAGATTAACTAACTCCATTTGGCTTCAAAAATTCTTATTCGCCATTGTCTTCATCTCCATTATCCACCATAATTTTTTTCTTATAAAGAATGGTAAAATGCCATTTGTCATTCCTTTAATAATTATGTACTAATTTAGTATTTCATAAATATTAATAGAGCCTCCATTCCATTCCAGGTACTGTGATAGTTGCTAGAGCTACAGCCTCTGCCCTCAAACAGCTCATAGTCAGTGGGGGAGGATTTATCGTCTCCCGGGCTTTGTACAGAGAAGTTTTCGTCTGGAGCTTAAATTTAAAAACGTAAATAGTCAAAAAATATACCTTTATAGAAAGATTTATAACTATTTTGGGAAACAATACAGTTTTACAATTTCAGTAGGGACTTCTTCCCATTCCTGATAGATTACGTATGCTATAAATTTACCACTCTGGCCTTGTTATATGCCTACAGCATAACTTCTACAGCAGAACCTTCTCAGCTCCCCTACACACACTCTATGTTGCAATAAGACTGAATTAGTTTATTTTCCCATTTCTAAAATGCAACTGATGATTATAAGGCAAACCATCAATTAAATAACATTTTAGACAACAAAAGATATAACGATAGTGTATTCAGATAGTAATCGTATGACACATGCCAGTTATACCAAATTGGATATGTTAAAATGGAAGGAGGAAGTAGGGAAGATGAAGTGTACATCTTAAGTTCAAAGATACACAGTGTTTGTTGCTCTCAGAAAATGTTTTGCATGTCCCAGGCTCCAAATATTTGCTTATGTTTTTCCTTCTGTTTGAACATCTCTCGTTTCTCTACCTTTACCTACAACTTATCCAGTTCTTCGGGATACCCTCCTTCCTCTCATGAAAACTGTCCTGATATTGCCAAGCAAATGGGATCTTTTGTTTGTCCATTGGTTCATTCAACAAATATATATTGAATGTCTGCTATGTTTTTTTTTTTTTAAGATTTTATTTATTTATTTGAGAGAGAGAGAAAGATCGCGCCCATGCACACAAGCAGGGGGCAGGGGCAGAGGGAGAGGGAGAAGCAGACTCCTCCTTGAGCAGGGAGCCTGACGTGGAGCCCCGGCACCCTGAGATCATTACGTGAGCCAAAGGCAGGCACTTAGCCAACTGAGACACCCGGGTGCCCTTGTTTTAGGCACTGTTCTAGGCATCAAGGATTAAATGGAAGACAAGACAAACAGACATAGTTTTGCCTTCTCTGGAGCTTTTTTTTTTTTTTTTTTAAAGATTTTATTTATTTATTTGAGACAGAGAGAATGAGAGAGACAGAGAGCATGTGAGAGGGGGGAGGGTCAGAGGGAGAAGCAGGCTCCCTGCCGAGCAGGGAGCCCGATGTGGGTCTCGATCCCGGGACTCCAGGATCATGACCTGAGCCGAAGGCAGTCGCTTAACCAACTGAGCCACCCAGGCGCCCGGGAGCTTATATTCTACATAGGGAGACAAATAAAAATGAAATATTCATAAACTGTAATAAGTACTATGAAGAAAAACAACAATAAACAAGAAGCTGAGATAAATTATAGAGGCAAGTCTCCTCGATGATGGGTGGCCAAGGAAGGCCTCTACAAAGAGGTAAAACCATAAGCTGAGACCTCAAGGGAGAGGAGAAATTGTCCATATTGTGTAGGGGGAAGAGCATTCCAGGTTCAAGAAATAGCATGTGCAAAAGCCATGAGGTGGGGTTGAGTTTGATGTGTTTAAGGAATAGACCTTGCCTTCCTTTGAAACTCCAGAGCATTTTATATCTTCCTTTGGGGTTTACACTAGTCTCCCTTGATCTTAGTTCTTATTATCATTTTCTTATTCTCATTCCCATGCCTTAATGAATTAGTAAATTCTTGAGGGCAAGGATTGAGTCTAATTTATCTATGTGTTCCTTTACAGTGCCCAGGACAGTATTGTGCACAAATTAGATGCTCAGTAACTATTTTTTTAATTCCATAAGACTACAAATTTGGGAAAATTTACTGAGTCCATTATATAATTTTTTACTAACCTACATTTTAATAGAATACTTTGGGTTTTTACCAAAGGTTGCTATACCAGCCATATTAAATTCTTGACAGCATTTGCTGTAAAATGTTACTGAGAACATTATTCAGTATATTACCTAATGTACCCTCTGTAAGTTCCTTTTGGAATTCAGAGCGAGCAAAATTTTACTTCTGAACTAGTTTGCCTCTTCCCTTCTGAAACCAAGATTTATATAATGGATTATGTTTCACCTTACTCTTATTAGAGCTAAAAAATTAAAAATGAATCCAACTATTTAATTTGAACAATTAAAACAATATGTTTATCTATATGATTCTAATTGTATTTTTCTCAGATTCTGACTTCTCTCCTTAAAATGAATAATACCACAGTTTGCCACGTGCTGTGCCAAGCGCTTTACATGAATAATCTCATTTAATCTTTACAATAATCTTGAGTTTTACAGATGAAAAACTGAGGTTTCAAATAATGTCAAACAGACTGTAGGTCCTCGAGCTTTTACAGAATCCAGGCAGTCTGACTTTTCCACTGGGCTATATTTTCATATCATATGGGGTATTAATGTAAGTCTCTTAGACTAATTTTGGGAAAGATAAGGAGAAAAATATTTGTGTATGCTTACAGGTACATATGTATATTTACATAAGTATATGTAATTGAATTAAAATATAATTGAAGTTTTAATTGAATTAAAAAATGAAATACAGTGTTGATGACCTATCTCACACACCATTATATTTGGTGGTCATAATGAAATATACCAAAAGTCCACTAACCCTTCGATTATTTGGTATAGGTGAGTAGGAGGACCTAAATGACAGAGAAATTTTTTATGCAGTTTGAATACACAATTATATTTAGGATGTTAGAAATTTTATTTCAAAATGTCATCAGAACATGAGTTCGCATAAAGAATCCCGCAAACTTTCAAGTTCAAAACATGGCCCAGCACACTGCAACAAATTTCAGAGTAGGAGTTCCCAGCTGCACTGCAGTAAAATTCTCTTAGATAATATTTGCCATATTTTAATATAAGATTGGTTCCCATCAGGGAATTGGATCATGGGTTCCTGGCTTTCAAACACTCCAGTTGAGCTCATCAGGAGAACTTTACACTTAAATACTGCATTCTCTGTCACCCAAGATTGCTTTTGCATTTTTATAGAAATATTTATAGACAGAAAGGAATTATTGGCATTTATTCCCAAGGCAAACGCTATCTTTTAGGGCAGTATTGAAGGCTATCTTTTTTTCATTCAGGACAAGAGTTTACATGGGCACTAGTAAGATAATGGGGCTGTTAATATATTGAGAACTGAAAAAAATTGCCAGCAAAATTTGTTTCCCTTCACCAAAGCTACAGAGGCGAGAAAGCTCAGTAGGAGAACCTGTTCCAGGAACAAACAAAGCCACAGAAGGAAATCCTCTCAGGGCATTAGGACTCCTTTAGTGAGAGCAATAGCTTTTCATTTGCAGAAAGAACAGGTGTTTCCCCAGGAAAAACAAACAAACAAACAAACACACCAAAACCACAGAGTCACCTTGCTGAGCCAATATATGATGGAAACTGGAGAATAACTCAAGACAAAGGTAGAATACCCACACATCTAGTGCAGGGTATATTTTGCTTATCTGTCACTAAAATCGTTTATCTGTTACTAAGCTTACCTGATAATATTATTGGGAGCTCAGGGAGGGGGAAAGAATTGTTTGCAACTGAGACGAAAATATCACTCTTTTCTCTTTCATTTTGGAAGGATTAATGGAAAAGGCACAAATTGACTCCACCATATCATTAAAGTGGTCAGGAATTGAACGAATGAATTCTAGTATGGCCAAGGGCAGTGGAAAAAATATGGTCTCTAAAGATAAGAAAATGACCTGCATAAGATGGTTGCAAAAAGACTCAGAGATCTAAGGGGCCGAATGTGTGCACAAGTCAGCACCACCAAGGGCTGCACAAGCCAGGCATGTGCTGTCAGAACAAAGGGTTGCCATGCAGGAATTCCAGGATGGTTTTGCCCATTGTCAACTCTGTTGTTAATGGGATGGGGGCTGAGGGAGTAACCAATTGATTATTTCTAAATATTTCTCCTGCAGCAAGCTTTCAACAAGTTGCTTTAACACCACCGACTCAATGTGGTGAGTCTTTCAAAACCTCATTCATTATTCTATCAGTCAACTGATATTTACTGGGTGCCCACTAACTGCCAGGCACTGTGCTGGGCTGAGAGGATACAGGGGTAAATAAAGGAAGGAATTTAGAGAAGGGGATGGTGTGAGCAGGTCTCAGAAGAATTGTTTCATACTGCTCAAACCCCCAAGAGCTTGTTTGACAAGAAAGAGACTCCTTAGCTTCTCATGGAACATTTTAAGGACCTGGATTGTGAATTGGGACTCCATTCCTCATAAACACACGCTATGGAGCTTGAGTCACAGATCAGAAGACTCTTCGGGAATACAGATTTACAGCAAAGAGAGCTAGATTTGTTTGTAAAATAGTACCTTCTCCAAAGACACTTCTATTCATTTCTCTTTAAATCAATCCCTCCCCCCACGGATATCCCATATCTCCCCTTCAGCTAAGAATTCTGCTTAGTCCACTTATACTTATTTTCTCATCTACATCTCTGATTCTTTTACATCTGGGTAGCCTGGGAGGTAAAGAGACCTGGGTTCGAATTATAACTCAGCTGCTAGCTGTGTGTATCAAACAAGTTGCTTATCATTTCTGTGTTTCAAATTCCTCATCAATAAAATAAGGGCAATAATAGCACTTGTCTTACAGGATTATTATGAAAATAAAACGAGATAATATATGCAAAACAGCTAGCCCAATTAGTTACGGTTAACATAACGATTATATCCTGAAAGGATCTGCTCTCATATCCAAGTGGCATATAATCTTCTTGAGTTCTGCAAGTCTCATTTTTTGTCCCAATATTGTTTTGTTTTAGTATGTAACTCATAGTCTAAAACTAATATAATAGCATTATGGAAAATTTGAAAATTAGAAGGAAAGAAGCAATAACTCTTAAACTCTCCTAATACAATCATTAAAAATTAAAATTATTCCTGATACTACATTTACAGGTATCTGCTTATATGACATCTAGCTGGAATTGAAAGAAAAAAAGTACTGCTAAGCATGGCCTCCTTTGGTTTTATATGCATTGCTCTGTTGTTACGGGATGTGAAAGCCAGATTGCTTACTGTGCATGATGATTCTGGCTCATGGCAACTAGTGGGTAAAGAGCTGAAAAAACACCTTTTTGTCTCTCTACTCTGAAAATACATAAGACCATGAGGTGCTTTTGTTGTTGTTATCTGTTTTGTTTTGTTTTGTTTTAAGAGGACTCAATTTGGAAAGGCTAGAATTTCCTAAAAGCTTGCATTTCTCCCAACACTCCTGTGTAAAGGCTTCTAATTGCATGACTAGACAAAACAAGCCACAGACAAGCCTTGTGCTTTTAAATGGTCACGTTAAATTATAGCTTGGAATAAAGGAATAATAAGGAACCAGTGTCTTTGCAAAACTACATACTCTTCTCTGGATTTACTAACATTTTGTCTGTTACTTTGAATCAGAATATGGAGGGATGTGCGATTACGTCATTCTCTTCTTCAGCAAGGTGCCAGTCATTTTCTGTTGTTTATCTGTCAAATATGTGTTGAAAAAAATTTTTAAATAATTTTATTTTATGAGCCCCTTTTGGGAACCTCAAAAACTCTGAATTACCTGGGACGGTAGAGTTACTTCTTCAAGTAAAAACTAGGATTGCAAACAAAATTTCAGAATTATGGTGCGCATGCAGTGTTTGGCGACACATCTGGTTTTTCTGCTTTGATGAAGAAAGAAGCTCAACACATCACCATGAGTCACGGCTTTCTACATCACCTCGCGTAGGCATCAAAGCCCTTGTCATTAGAGCTGAAGAGGTTTGCTTATTGCTGCAGAAGTTCTCAATTTCTCCAGCCCTTTTGACTCACAGGGATTTAAAGAGATTTTTGTCAACAAATGGAAGCAGAATATGAAGTTATTCATTGAAATTTACTCCTAAAATAATCCCATAGGAAAGAAGTCATTGGTGGCTTTGATATATTTGATCATGTGAATAAGGTAAGGCTTTTTTTGGCATGAGATCCTGAGGATGACATTTTGAAACCCCAGCCCCTCAACACACAGAGAACCCCGAAAGTTCTTTTGGCCAAGTTACTAATATGGGAGAAGGGATTGGAAACAGACATATACTGTTGTCTGCATGTTGTCCCTTTCCCATCCTGGAGGAGAGTCTCCTGGCTCCATTCAAGAGTGATGAAACTAGACAATTTCTCACAAGGTAGAACGTACAGATAACTGGAAACACTACAGAACTTCTCCAAAGGTTAGTTATGCTCATTGGATTTTAAAATTGAAATTGAGGGGCGCCTGGGTGGCTCAAATGGTTAAGCGTCTGCCTTCGGCTCAGGTCATGATCCTAGGGTCCTGGGATCGAGCCCCACATCGTACTCCTGGCTCAGCGGGGAACCTGCTTCTCCCTCTCCCTCTGCATCTCCCCCTGCTCATGCTCTCTCTCTCTGTATCTCTGTGTCTCAAATGAATAAATAAAATCTTTTTTTTTAAAGATTATTTATTTATTTATTTATTTATTTATT
>NC_138373.1:137942949-138009472 GCF_054177405.1 Leptonychotes weddellii | reverse complement strand
ATAAAATCTTAAAAAAAATAAAATAAAATTGAAATGGATTTTAACCACGTTCTTACTGACATATGTATCACTGATAATGCAGACCTTGCAAAAATGACTGAATTCACTGACCTGAAGACAGAGGAAATGATACAACTATTAGCTTGAAGAGTTATAGAAAAATCCAGTATGTCTTGACATAAACCTATCCATTTTCTACAGCCCACTTTGTTAATCGGGGCTTTCTTTCACTTGTTGCTATCAAAATTAAGAGTCAAAATTGATAGGATGCCATTAACGACAAATATATTGTGATGTAAAGGCTACTCCAAAATTTCTTCTCGAGTCAAATGATGGCAGCCGTGTGTCATTTAAATTTGCTTTGGGGAAGAATTTAAATTTTGGTTTTATGTTGCACACTGCATTTATTTCAATTACTTCATTTATGTGAATAAACAAGAGTGAGAGATGGAAGAATTTTTGTAAGTTTTTTCTATGTGAAGGGAATCAATTTCCAACGCGGTAAAATATTGTGCCAAATCTGAGGGGCTACTGATGTGCGTTTTTGTAGAAAATTATCCTTTTCCATCAGATCAAAGAGGTGAGAATGGTTCCCCCCCTCCAAAAAATGGATCTAATACAACCACTTCATTTTACAGTGAGTAAGTGGAGACTCCAGAAGTGAATTATTTGTCCGAGGTCGCACAGCTATTAAGTGTTAAAAATGCAATTTGAACCTAGATCTCCGAGGCCGCTTTATATGTTGCCATTATGTTTCTTCAGTGGGACATCCCGCAGTCATACAAGAAGGTTCCTTGGAACCAAACCAAACCTAACCTAACCAAAACAAAACAAACCAAACCAAAACAAAAAATAAACCCACCACCACCAACAAACCTCTGTGAAAATGAAAGCTTTTGTTCCAAAGGCCTTACTACCAGACTTTCCCAACCTTGACTTCCTACCTGTCTAGACCTGCACTGATCGTCAGCTGCTTGGAAAATCCATCTGCCACCTACCCCATCTTGTTCCTGCTTGTTTTTCTTCTTTGATGACATGTCTTGGTTTCAAATCTACTAGCAGACTTAACCATCTTAAAAAAATAGCCCCAGACTTCACCCAGGTGTGTCTCTATTCTCTAGATTCAAACCCTGGTTTTTCCTGTTGTGTCATTTTGCCATTGTCTGAACTCTGTCTGTAACACTGCCTTAGTCCCTTCGGGCTGCTCTAACAGAATAACATAAACTGGGTGGCTTATAAACAACAGAAATTTATTTCGCACAGTTCTGGTGGCTGGAAGTCCAAGATCAAGGCACTGGCAGACTCGGTGTCTAGTGAGAGCCCAGTTTTTGGTTCATAGTCAGACATCTTCTGGCTGTCTTCAGAGGGCAGAAAGGATGAGGGAGTTCTCTGGGTCTCTTTTATGAGAGCATTAAACCCATTCATGAAGGCTTCACTCTCATGGTCTAGTCACTTACCAAAAGTCTTACCTCCTGGGGTGCCTGGGTGGCTCAGTCGTTAAGCGTCTGCCTTCGGCTCAGGTCCTGGTCCCAGGGTCCTGGGATCGAGCCCCGCATTGGGCCCTCTGCTAGGTGGGAAGCCTGCTTCTCCCTCTCCCGCTCCCCCTGCTTGTGTTCCCTCTCTCGCTGTGTCTGTCTCTGTCAAATAAATAAATAAAATCTTTAAAAAAAAAAAATCTTGGGCGCCTGGGTGGCTCAGTTGGTTAAGCAACTGCCTTCGGCTCAGGTCATGGTCCTGGAGTCCTGGGATCGAGCCCCGCATCGGGCTCCCTGCTCCGCGGGAAGCCTGCTTCTCCCTCTCCCGCTCCCCCTGCTTGTGTTCCCTCTCTCGCTGTGTCTCTCTCTGTCAAATCAATAAATAAAATCTTTCAAAAACAAAGTCTCACTAGGCCTAATACCGTTGCATTGGGGATTAGGATGTAACATATGAATTTGAGGAGGGGGGAGATGTAAACATTCAGTCTGTAGCAAATAGCTTTTACTAGAGTTTAGTGAATTCTGTAGTGGATATCTTACGGCAGTATGCTGAAATGGACCCTTTGCTTGAAGAAGAAAAAAAGATGGAAATGTTAATTTAAAGCCTTTTCATCTTCAAGTATATGAAAGTCATGTATTTTACTCATTTAATTTAATGAAGTATCTTTTTTGTAATATGAATTATTTTGAGTTCAAGAACTTTTCTTAAGTTGCTAATCAAAACAGAGTTGAAATTTGGACTCTCAATCTGTAGTTCCTATCTGCCACTTTGAAGATGAGGTAGGCCACCTGAATTAAGTCTGCTTCTAGTACAGGAACAAAATCATAGTAACATTAGCCATCAATATCAGTATCAGTATGGTAGTGAGAGCTGTAGAAGCATGTCTCTAGTCCCTACAACCACTCCGCAAAGTAGAAGGTGTTATCTCAATTTATAGATGAGAAAACCGAGGTCAAACAGGTTGACTCATTAAGAGTATACACTGTTAAAAAATGGTAGGGTCATGCTCTCCAGGTCATGATCTCAGGGTCATGAGATTGAGCCCCGTGTCCGGCTCTGTGCTGGGTGTGGAGCCAGCTTAAGAGTCTCTCTCTCCCTCTCCTTTTGCCCCTCCCCCCCCAAAAGTGGCAGAGCCACTTATTATTATGTTACCAAGAGTAAATATTTTTTTAAAAGATTTTATTTATTTATTTGAGAGAGAGAGAGAGCACGAGCAGGGGCAGAGGGAGAGAAAGAAGCAGACTCCCCACTGAGCAGGGAGCCTGATGCAGGACTGGTTCCCAGGACCCTGGGATCATGACCTAAGCTGAAGCCAGATGCTTAATTGACTGAGCCCCCCAGGTGCCCCCAGAGTAAATATTTTTTTAAAAATTCATACCAAGCCCAATTTTTAGACACAACCTCTCTTATCACTAACAGATGAATGTAGTTTAGAGGTAGTTCAGGAAAAGCATGTGCCTACTGCCGGGAACCCCAAACACTTATGTTGGCCCCCAGTCCAATTTCCAGCCTCTGCAAATGGGAACCCCTGAGGCTGGAACATCAGGAGGTGAAGTCAAGGCAGGGGACTTGAAAGGATGAACTGAAACAGAAGTCCTATCTGGAAAGTCAACAGTATCCAGGGCAAAATATGGCAGAGGCAGCCTCACTTTGTGCAGACTCAGCTGCCTGAAAGCATGGTGGTCACCAGCAATGGAGAAGAGTAATTAAAGGATGCCGGTGGCTAGTGACTGGGCAGGAGCAGGGAGGCACCCCTCCCTGCAGCAACCCCCAGACACACTCTGGGCAAGATTTTACAGAGAGGTGGGGAGGGCCCACGAGACACAATTTACGGACGGTTGGACAGCCGACAAATAGGTTAATCATGAAGACAACAGGAACAAGTGTTTATGATAATGGTAAGCTGAGAACATGATAGAAAACTACTTGTAAACTATTAAAACATATATGAACATGAAATAAAGGCTGGAAAGAAATACTTCAACACGATAAAAGTCACTGCGTTGTGACTGAAGAGGTATGGGTGATTTTCTTTTCTAAATCTTTTGTAATATCGTTAGAATTTTTAAAGAGTTTTTACCAAAAAAAATAGTGGGTGAAGAGAACATTTCATTAACATTTTTAGATTCTATAAGAAAAAGAGAAAGTTCTTAAAAACATTAATGATTTTTTCTTCCATTCTTCTTAATCATCTTTTCAAAGTCTACCTCAATCTGCCTCTCATTCCAATTTGTTGTGTGTTTCAAATGAGACAGATTGCACCCCCTCAGGCTCAGTTATGATATAGTGTGAGCCTGTTATGTTTACTGGCTTAGGTGTCACTTGTGTGAGCCACACAAACATGCCTAACTCTGAGTTGGAAGTACATGACTTGCAAAAAAAAAAAGCTGAGGCATCCAATTTATAAGACCGCGGAAGGCATGAATCAGATACAAAAGGACAGACAGTGTTTCTGAGGTGAGGAAATAAAAAAAACTTAGATGCCAAACACTGGGATTGAGGTTGTTTCATTTTATTTTATGTTATTTTGATTTAAATTTTACTTAGTTAACATAGAGTGCAGTATTGATTTCTGGAGTAGAATTCAGTGATTCACTTACGTAAAACACCCAGTGCTCATCACAAAAAGCGCCGTCCTTAATACCCTTCAGCCATCTATCCCATCCCCCTACCCATCTCCCTCCATCAACTTTCAGTTTGTTCTCTATCATTAAATGTCTCTTAGGTTTATTTCCCTCTCTCCCTTTCCCTGCCCCTTCCCATATGTTCATCTGTTTTGTTTCTTAAATTCCACATATGAGTGAGATCATATGATATTTGTCTTTCTCTGACTTATTTCACTTAGCATAATACACTCTAGTTCTATCCACATCATTGCAAATGGCTAGATATCATTCTTTTTTAAGATTTATTTATTTATTTGAGAGAGAGAGAGAGTGAGAGAGAGAATGGGTAGGGAGAGCGGGAGAGGGAGAGGGAGAAGCAGAGTCCCCAGATGAGCAGGGAGCCTGATACGGGGCTGGATCCCAGGATGCTGGGATCATGACTTAAGCTGAAGGCAGACACTTAACCGACTAAGCCACCCAGGTGCCCTCATTCTTTTTTTTTTTTTTAAGACTTATTTATTTATTTGAGAGAGAATGAGAGAGCACAAGCAGACGGAGGAGTAGAGGGAGAAGGAGAAGCAGGCTCCCTGCTGAGCGGGGAGCCCAATGTGGGGCTCGATCCCAGGACCCTGAGATCATGACTTGAGCTGAAGGCATACACTTAACTAACTGAGCCACCCAGGTGCCCTGAGTGAGGTTGTTTGAGATGAAGAAGTTGGAAACTTGATTCTAGGAAAGGGAAATAGATTACTTCACATTTATGGGTTTATGAGATAAACAAAAATTAAATTTATCTCCAAAGATTATTTTAAAGTAAATTTGTTAAGGATTTATGGCATATCTCTATTGTGAAATAAAATGTTTAACCTTTCTAATGAAAGTTTAGTACTGATCTTAATCTTGCTATACATAAACACTAGACCCAAATTTTATGTGACTCTGCAGACATAACTATGTCATTAATTCTTCAACAATAAGGGCCTAAGCAGTGAACCAAATTTAGATTTGGTAATTTAAAATTTTAGTTTTTGTAGTACGGCCTTGCATCCAAGATTCATAGAGAATGGCATAGCCCATTTACAATTTGGCAAAGGATTAGAGGTTATTTCAAAATGTCCTGATTTCTTTTTTCCATTATCTGTTTATAAAAACCACTCGTATAAAGAGAGACACCTGGGGGCACCTGGGTGGCTCAGTCAGTTGAGCATCTGACTCTTAATTTCAGCTCAGCTCCTGATCTCAGGATTGTGAGATTGAACCCCGCGGCATCAAGCCCCATGTGGAGCCCCATGTCAGGCTCTGTGCTCTCGTCTGCCCCGCCCCTCCTTCCTCTCTAAAAAAAAAAAAGAGAGAGAGAGACCTGCCTTTTGTCTCTATGCATAATAGATTCATTGTTTTTGAAACCAGATTACCATTAATAACGAATTACTATTAATAAACAATAGGCATTTAAAATAAATGTATCAAAGCTATAGAAGGAGTAGAGATAATCTGCCTACCCTGCACATTCTGCCTAGTGCTAGAATATTGGGTCAAACTACATGCTGTGCATTCTGAGGCAAGGGATTACCACTTAATCCACCTCCTTGATAGCACTCAATGCTACATTCCTAATTAGTCACCAATCAGTACTTGTTGACTTTTATAAGCCGTATTACTTGCCTATTCCCTCGACTTCTTCCAGCTAGAGGTCCTCCTCTTCCTCTGAGCAGCATATTCGGACTATATTTATCTTATGCCCTTAGTTTTTCTGAGTTATGAGGACAGAGACATTGTCTGTTATCCTTCTATTCCTTACAGTGCCTGGTACATGTGGACACCAAACAGGTATTGGCTGGAGGAATATTTAAATGAAATGATATTTGAAAAGTAAGTAAGAGGGTTGGAGGACTTCTTCTAGCTCCATACCCTAAAATTGCTTGAGTATCTCTGATAAAATACATTAAGGTTTATATTTGTACTTGTAAATATAAAGTATAGAAAATAGATAAATAAGAATCTGTACTCATGTGTTTTGCTCCCCTTACAAGGAAATCTTTACACATCACAAACTACATGTGTTTTATTCATGATGCTATTACTGGCCCTTCACATTCTGAATGTGAAGTAATACTTATGACGAATAATACGCTAGGATATAAGCCATCTAATTTTTTTCTAAATGGGGCTGCTAATCTTCTAGCAAAAATGTTTGTCTCCAGTCCTTTTTTTCTAAATATTGTGGTTCCTCTTAGAAAACAGATTATTTCTCTTGAGCATTATAAACTTAGATCTCTGCCTTCCTAGATGCATTTTCATCAAAGTATTTTTCCATGACTTTTATAGTCATGGTGTGTGAGAGTGGAAGAAAGAACATTAACATTTTTTCATTGCCAGTTAAGTGGAAAGTATTGTATTAGGCAACTTTATATTTGGTGCCTTGGTCAATCCTCATGAAAGAGCCTATGAGTATGCCATTTTACATACGAAGAAACCAAAGCTTAGAAAGATTAACCCTCTTTCTCATTGTCTTATAACCAACAGTGGAGCTATGATTTAAACCTGGGTTCACTTCACCTTTGAATCCTATAGTCTTTCTTTTTTTTTTAAATAAATAAAAATAAAACTATTTAAGCAATCTCTACACCCAGTGTGGGGCTTGAAGTCACGACCCTGACATCAAGAGTTGTACGCTCAAAAAAAAAAAAAAAAGAGTTGTACGCTCCTCCAACTGAGCCAGCCAGGCACCCCTGAATCCTATAGTCTTTCTACTGAATCTGTGAACATTAATGCAAAGTAAGAGAAGGCTGGAATATTTTATTTCACTCTACCTAATAGTGGATAGAAGGTAGTAAAGGAAGGAAGCATAAATGTACACACAGAGGTACCTGCCTAATAATTGGTTTGTTTAAGGTGATTTGAATTATCCAAAGATGTAAAATATCATTTTGAACAGCCTACATTATTACGGTTTTTTATCATTATGAAAAATTATCTTTTAAACAACAAAAGCAGCCTTTGTAAAATGTCTTTGCATTTCTAGGTGTGTAAGAGTTAAAACTGAAATATTTAGCACTTCTGATGCCTTCCAATCAAACCAGAATTTGAAGATAGGTAATTGTTATAAGTTCTAGAAAGCCATTCTAACTGTGATCTACCTAATGACTTTCAGGGTGCCCAAAGAACCAGAATGTCCTGACCAGTGGCAAGCTTCTTTCTGCCTAGAGGGAAAGTACCTTTAATTGCTTCTTTCTGCCTAGAGGGGAAAGTACCTTTAATTGCTGACTCAGCCAGTAGAGCATGTGATTCTTAATCTAGGGGTTGTGAGTTCAAGTCCCACATTGGGTGTGGAGCCTACTTTTAAAAATAATTAATTAATTGAAAAATAATTGCACCGACGATCAACAAAAAAAACCAAAAATATTTACAAGTAAACATAGAAATGAATAATATTTCAAACTTTTTGGATTCTTTTCACATTGAGAAGGTGGAAAGAGAAGGGAGCTGATGGGGCACCTGGGTGGTACAGTTAGTTGAGGTTGAGCATCGGACTCCTGGTTTCAGCTCAGGTTGTGATCTCGAAGTGGTGAGGTCGAGGGGACGTGGAGCCCTGTTTTGAGCTCCCAGCTCAGATGGGAGTTTGCTTAAGACTCTCTCCCTCTCCCTCTCCCTTGCCCTTCCCCCGCCCCCCGTGCATGTTTGTGCTCTCTCCCTCTTTCAAATAAATAAATAAATCTTTTTAAAAAGAGAGAGAAAGGGAGCTGACATTTACTGAATACTACAGTCTGCTTTGAAGAGATGTTTTGGATTCACCAGGTCAATATTTTATATAGGGTCAAGCAGATATGAGACATGGCTCATTCGGTAATGCCCACTGCTACACTCTTTTTCACCATGGGGAGCAATCTGTCAAGAAAAATATGATCTTGATTGTGGCTTTTATTAACATCTCCTATGAGCCTGTGGCTAGAAACCACCTATGGGTTAAATGGTGTGACTGTTTTTTTTTTTAAGATTTCATTTATTCATTCGAGACACAGAGATACAGAGAGAGAGAGAGAGCACGAGCAGGGGGAGAAGCAGAGGGAGAAGCAGGATCCCCGCTGAGCCAGGAGCCGGATTTGGGGCTCGATCCTAGGACCCTGGGATCATGACCCGAGTCGAAGGCAGACGCTTAACCATCTGAGCCACCCAGGCGCCCCAAATGGTGTGACTTCTATATAGATAAAACATTTATAACAATGTTGAAAAATTCAGACTTGTACAGATAGGTAAGAGAGTAGTTTCAAATGCCATTAAACAGGACAGTTTTTTGGATCACATTTGCTCTCTCTCTCTTTAACAGTGTTATTTAGGTATAATTAACATATAATGAATGGCACATATTTAAAGCATACAATTTGATGTTTTCACATATGTGTACACTGATGAAGCCATCACCACAAAAAAGGAAAAAAGAACATATTTATCATCCCATGAGTGTCCTCATGCTTTTTTTAATCCTTCCCTCCCCCAGACTCAGGCAATCACTCACCTGCCTTTTGTCACTATAGACTAGTTTGCATTTCCTATAATTTTACAAAAATGGGACCATACAGTGTGTGCATTCTTTTTGATCTGGCTTCTTTTACTCATCATAATTACTCTGGGATTCATCCACATTGTTGCATATGTCAGTAGTTCATTTCTTTTTATTGCCGAGTCCCATGCTGAGCATTAATATACGGCAATTTGTTTATCCGTTTATTCGTGCATTTCCTGCTCTTCTTGGTTGACCCTGCTCTCCTTACCAAAATTACTTTCTCTGATTTGCAATTTCTGATTACACCCTTTGCATTTACCCAGTTAAGTGGACACCTGTGATTTCGACTGCCCTGAATCCCTTTCCTCTTATATTTGTTAATAGCACCTTCTGTCCCTTGAACAAGTGCATCTCCTCCACTCCAGGTGGTCTACTGGGACTCTTCTGATTAGAGGATGGATACATATGACTGAGGTTGGACCAATAAGAGTCCTTCCTCGGAATTTTCTGAATGGATTGCCTTTCCTTTGGATTAGGCATTATGAGGGCATGGTCCCAGGGATGTCAGTGAGCATGAAAAGAAGCCTGAGGGAATGAGGTTGGCCCACAGACTGAAGCCCACAGATGAGAGACGAAGTGACTGTGTTCTGAGGCAGACTTCCTAGATCCAGCTGATAATAAAGCCTGCTTATCCCCGACAGTCCACATTTTGATTAAGTGGACAGTAAGATTGCCTTCATTTTCTTTTTTTTCTTTTTTGGAGGGAACCTCTCATCCCATATTCTCAGCACATGTGATTCAGGTGAGGCAAACTCCACCTTGGTTTTAAGGGTAGAGCATATGTGGCCCATCACTCAGTTGCCTTGGTCACAGTGACAGTTCATGGATTCAAGCTGGGCTAGTTAGAGCTAATGTTCGTGCTTACTGGGATATTGCTCCCTCTTTTCTGGAAGATTTGAACCAGCAAGTACAGAGCTACAAATATTGCAGCCATCTTTTGACTTAATGGGCAGATGAGCCAGGGCTGCCAAAGGCAGAACCAAAAGGAGAAAAACCAGGTCCCGATGACATTGTGTGGGATGTTGGATAAGATGTCTCTGAAGCCTGCAATACCCCTGGTTTTTGAAGGTCTGTAAACAAAATCCCTTTTCTTTATAAGTTATTTGAGTGGTTATTCATGTCACTTACATGCAATTCTTGAAAGTTACAGTAGAGATGCTTTACGTTCATTATCTCTTTTAATACAACCTGGCAGGTATGTTACTATCCTAACTTTATATATGGGGAAACTCTTAGTTAAGTAACTTACCAGAATCTTACAATGGCAAAACCAGGATGCCCATCCAGTCCAACTATTGCAAAGCTCAGTTCCTATGCTATACTGCTTTGGGGCTGGAACACTGACCTGCTTAGCTTTGTGTTTTTCTCTTCTAGTACATGAAGTTTAACACTGTGAACATCTGTGGCTTCCATATTGCTGAAATAAAAGTATATTTCTAAGACTTAATCCTTCTCTGCGCCTGCTTTTTACCTTTCTTACTGACTTTTTCATTTTTAATTTCTCCTTTTTTTCAATGTTAAATACCAACTATTTGCTCCACTCTCCTCTTCATGGGTGATCCCATGGTCCTGCTGACTTTGGCAAGGCAAAGTTGGTTTACTAACAAACTTGCCCTTCTGAACTCATAGCTAAAGATTAGGATTACATGTACACATCAGTCTGATGAACATTCCTAGGAGCAAATCACTGGGGCAAATTTTGAAGATGACAAAATCATAAGGCCTCTGCTATCCCTCCCTTCTCTCATTCTTTAAAAGGATTCTTTAAAGGATTCTTTAAAAGGATGAAAGGCCAGTGATCATTCTGACAAGCCCCTGAGAAAATGGTTAATTGCCACATCCTCTTTTTAACACCCTTAAGAGGGAAAAAACCTTTACTGCCCTAGCTCCCACTTTTCAACAATATATTTTTTTTTTTAAAGATTTTTTATTTATTTATTTGACAGAGAGAGACACAGTGAGAGAGGGAACACAAGCAGGGGGAGTGGGAGAGGGAGAAGCAGGCTTCCCGTGGAGCAGGGAGCCCGATGCGGGGCTCGATCCCAGGACCTGGGACCATGACCTGAGCCGAAGGCAGACGCTTAACGGCTGAGCCACCCAGGCGCCCCAACAATATTTTTTTTAAAGAAAGAAATTTGTTAAGTCTGAAGATGGCTCCATGTTGTGCTTCATTTTTCAGGAGGCTCAAATCAGCTTTAAATATATTTTATTTGATGAAGAGCCCACCTCGGATCTCTTTCAGGAGGCAGAACATCAATCTAGTTAAGAGCAGTTAATATCACAAGGTTTAAAAAGGAAAGAAAGAAAAACAATTTAATCCCTCCTTAGTCTTTTAATAGAGACTCATGGGGAGCCTTACTGGAAACCTGGAGATTAATACTCCCTAAGCATTTTGTCAACAACTAGAGAACTACTTCATTTTGAAACATAATGTTTGAAAATTATGTCTTCCTTAACTGCCAAGACTGAGTTTGGTTCCTGGATTCATTTCCTTTGTGAGGACACATGACATCACTTTCCTGAAAGCTTTTTATAATGCTCCCTGGACTGCACCAAATTTCTCGGATGTTACCAAGCCTTTACGGATAAATCTAGTACTGCAAATTAGAAATTTTAGATGTAGACAGTAAAGAAATCTCTCTATCCAAATTTGAAACTTGTGTATCTATGGAGATACTTTGATAATGATTTTTAAATAGAGCTGGGTCTGTAAAATCTGTATAGTTAACCTTGAAAATGATGGGTTACAGCTGTATCATTATGCAATGGTATAAAGTTATTTTGCAAAAGTTGGGATGATACAAAATATTTATAAAAAAATAAATGTTAAGGTAAGGCGACCTGTTTTGTTTTCAAAGCAGGTTAAAAAAAATCCTTTGATACTACTCTTTTCTCATCTGCAGTTTCATTTTTACTAAAAGCAAAATTATTTTGCTCAAGAGATATTACGGGGAAGATAGTTAATTGCTGCCCTTAGTTTGATTTGCTTCACTCTTATTGCAAACAAATAGATCTATTATATGGTTCAGCCTAACAAAATAGCACATAAAACCAGACAAAAAGCTTTTCCCCAGTTTGGTAACTTAACTAATTTCTTTGAGAATTTTTTACAGCTAATAATAATTGGAAATGGTTCAGAAATTCAGACATGTGGGAAATTGTTTTTGTAAACAGATGAAGCTGTGACTTGGTGCTGTACAGAGCAGCGGTTCTCAATCAAACTGTACTGTGTAGCAGATTTCTAGAGGACTTAAAACACTTTGCTGGGCTCCATCCCAGAGTTTCTGATTCAACTGGTCTAGAGTAGAACCTGAGAATTTTAATTTCTAAGACATTCCCAGGTGATATTGCTGCTGCCACTGATTCAGGGATCATGGTTTGAGAGCAACTGAAAACAAGCTTCAGTGTCTCTTTTCCGTATCTTATCTGGATATGTTTCACATTTGTTTCCGAGGCTTATGTCATTCCCAAAGTGTGAAGCACAACAAAGATTCTCTGACTACATCCCCTTCTACTCTCTCTGTCCAAAGTTCAATGACCTTCACATTCTCCCCCTGCAAATATCCCCTAATGCTCCAAGAGAGGTTTCCCAAATCGTGCTCATCAGCACATGTGTCCCTCAATATGTTCATATACATCCTGTGATGAAGCCATTCTATGGTCAGAACATTTTGGGATACGCTGGCTTAACTGGAAAGAAAATTACTTTCCAGCTCAGAACTTCTGAGTTTTTAATATGCAAATGTACGTGGTGAATTTCCCAAAGGGAGATGAAGTATGTGGCATTTCCCAAGTGGATTTGATCTTGGAATTCTTCTTCAACCCTCTCTCTCACCATGTGCTAGGGAATGTTTATTAACCATAGTTCGGGAAATTCTTAAGTAATTTTATAATTTATTTTACAAGGTTAGAAAAGTCTATATTACAACTCACGAGAAAAGCCAACTTAGCATGCCAAAAACATTATGGGCAAATTTTAAATCAGTTTAGAAGAGTAACTAAATAAATGTACTCATTATTTTGACTGCACGTGACTTTTTTTTAAATTGTGATAAGATCAGATAACATTTAAGTGTACGTTACAATATTGTTAACTTTAGGCACAATGTTGTACAGCAGATCTCTAGAATTTATTCATCTTGCCTAACTGAAACCTTATACCTGTTGAACATCAACTCTCCATTTCTCCCACTCCTCAGCCCCTAGCACTCACCCTTCTACTTTCTGCTTCTGAGTTTGACTGTTTGGGATACTTCATATAAATGGAATCATGCTGTATTTGTCTTCTGTGATTGGCTTATTTCACTTAGCATAGTTCTCAAGTTTCATCCATGTTTTTGTACCACTTCCCTCTTTTTTACAACTGAATAATATTCCACTGTGTGTATATGCCACATTTTCTTTTTTCATGTGACCTTTTTGTGATCAAATAACCTACTGAGGGATATAAAGAAAGAACCCAAGGCTTTTAGCTTCTGCTGCTCATCAGGTTTTTCTGGACCTCATCCCCTAAGTCCTGTTCCTCTTGCCCAATTTCTTTTCCATTATTTTTTCATTTTCTTCTGTATATTTCTCATGATTATAAGTTCTTAGGAATTCCTTAAATGAGTTACATGTTTATTGCTTGTTTCTACCACTAGAAAACAGTTCCATGAGGGCAATATCTTATCTGTTTTATTCACGTTTATATTTTCAGTGCTAGAACAGTGCCTGGCACATCATATGCAGTCAGGAAATATTTTTTGATGTAAAGAATAAGTAAATCAATACAATCATTATCTCAGTTTTAATTATGAAATATTTGTTATGGTAATAAAAGATATAGGAAGAAGAAAGGGTGCTCTTCAGCAGCTTTAGATGAAGTAATTAGGACAATCTTTCGATTTCTAATGGAGTAATTCCAATCTAATAATTTATAAGGGGAATTATTGATGTGGAACTCAGGATGTCCTTTTGTAGACTCACTTTTATTATGATTTTTAATATTTACTAAGGGACCAAAAAAGGACAATTATTTTTTTAAATAAGACAAGTTTGTGAAAAATGCTTGGCATGTAAGTAGGCCTTATATAAATACCAATTTTTCTAACTCTCTAAAAGACCTCTAAAAATGATGCTATCTAAAACTGATGTTATATTTTTGGTATGTTACAAAATTCTCTGACTTGGACAAATTGAAAGAGCATCATTAACAGTATTTTTTTTTTAAAGTACACTTGTTCTAAAGGAAAGGTTGTGTTCTATATTTGCATTCGCATAGGAACGATAAGCAAGTGTAAAATATGTGCAGAGCATAAATGTTGCTAATTTATGGATCCTGGTAATTTTAGAGACATGGGAGAAGTCTGATTGAAATGTATGATTTTTGTTGGATATTACAGTAGATACATTCAACTTTTCCCAACAAAATAAGAGAAAGAAGTCAGGAGGCATTGTTTTTAGAGGGAAAGGATTCATCCAGGAATCCAAGAAGATAATTATCAGAAGTCCTTAGGACATAATGTGATTTGAAATTGCATTAAAAACTTACAAAGTCTATTTCTGAGTATTGAAATGGAAAAATATTTATATCTCACTTTAGCAGATTTTTATGTGGTTTAAAATTTTTTCTTGTTTAGGTTGTCACATCCGGTCCCCATTCTTGTCTTTTCTATTCTCTCGTTATCTCCCTCTAGGGGTTTGTTTTTACTTTCTGCTTTTATCCTTATTAGTGGGGAAAAAAAAAATGGGTCAGTATTACTTTAGTTTGTCTTCACTTTCACTCTGCTGTTCATTCCTGAACCAGCTTTTAGCCTCTGGGAAAGAACAAAGTAAAAATATTTACAGAAACTGGGCCAACCTCTTGGCGCCCCGTCTCCCCAAGAAAACAAAACCTAACCAAGGGCAACAGTAGTTCCTCTCTGTTCTCCTATAGCACCTTTTATTTCCTTTCTCATAAAGCTCAGAATTTTCTTATAACTGCTTACTGAATATCTTTCATCCTAGCTAGACTCAGTCCTTTGAGGACCTGGTGTATTGCCAAGAACACAATATAAAGAAATTAAATGAATAAATGCCGCGTGCGTGAATGACTGCTGCACAGCTACCCCCTCCACCCATAATAAAGGAGAAAAGTTGCAAACAACATGCTCATCAACTCTCTAGAAAACCAGTAGAGAACTGCGGCATTGGTGTCTTAATTATATAATTACTTGGATAATTTAAGCAAGAGTTTTGTTTTGTTGGGGGGTGGGAGAAAGATGAAGGGGCTGAATTACCCAGGTAATTTCTTTCCCAGTCGCTGTGGAGTGGCCCTACCAAACCGTCTCCACCTGCTCACCTTCCTACCCTCAGAGAGAAGGAGGCCCCCACCTCGGGGCGGGGGATTTCCCGGGGATACCCCGCCCCTCCCTCTAGGCCCCGCCCCTGGACCGCCCGCTCCGCCCCGCTGCCGCCGCCAGCAGGGGTCGCGCTGCCCGCGGCGAGCTGCTCAGGCAGGGGTGGGGGAAGCTTCCGCGGCGGGTCGCTTTTCTCTGCTGCTGCTGGTTGGATCGTTTCAATAAAAGTCTTTTTTCTCGCTCGCTCGCTCTCCTCCGGGGAACAGGCGGAGGCGTCAATCCGCAGCCGCCGAGTGAGAAAGCGACGCACACGCAGCGAACGAAAGCGCTCGCCCGCCGTCTCCTGAGCTCTTCACGGTCCGGCAGCAGAGAAGAAGGAGCCCTCGTCCGAGCGGGCCGCCTCGGCCGGGCGTCGGCACCTCTCTGGCAGTCTCGCTCCCTCCCGGGCTCCTCCGAGGGGATTAGTGGGCTGCCCTCGCGGCTCGGCGGCCCGGGAGCCATGTTGTCCGGGGGGCTTGGCAACGCGTGAGGAACCCTCGGCCCCTCCCGAAAGCTCCGGACCCTAGGCGAGAGCCGGAAGGCGGCAGCGGAGGCCTGCGCCTCGGAGGCGCCGTGGGTCTGCCAGCCGCTGGGACCTGGACCTGCATCCGGTCGCCGCGGGCGTCGGCGGAGCCGCTTACCCTCCGCGCCTCGCCTAGCGACGCGGCCCCCGCACTTGCTGGTGAGTTGGCGGCTGGCGGGGCTTTTCCCGCTGCCCGGCGGACCCCGAGCCGAGGGGGCGGGAGGGTGCTTGGGACGGAGGGTCGGGGCGGGCGGCTATTGGGGGCGCAGGAGGCTCAGGCCCGGCCGGGAAGTTAAGAGAGGGAGGCGCGGCCAGGGGAGCTCCGAGTGCCTGTCGCCCCTCTGGTCCAGCGCGAACCCTGGGTCGCGGAGGCATTTCCGGGGGTGGGGTGGGGTGCGGTAGCTGACGGGCTCCTTCGCGGGGGGCGCCTGCAGTCGCCGCCGCCTCCGGTGCTTGCTGCCCATTTGGTCTCCGGGGGAGGCCGGTCTCCCCGCGAGGCCCGCAAGGGAGGAGGCAGAAAGTCCCCCGAGACACAAAGATTCCCCTCGGCGGGGGTGGAGCCGCAGGCGCGGGCGGCTGAGGGGAAGGAAGGGCGCGAGTCCGCGGGAGGTGGGCGAGGAGGCGGTGGCGGCCGCGGCGCTTCCAGCTCCTTGGAGACGCCAGGGGTGTGAGCGGGTGGCGAGCGCCGAGGAGGAGGAGAAGCCCTCGCGTGGGGAGCCGGCCGAGACAAAGATCACCGCAGCCTCCTGCTGGCGGGTCACACCCCTGCGTGTGGGTCAAGGGCTGAGGTGGAGGGAGTGTGGGAAACCCAAAGAGCCGATGGGGGGCGGGGGGGAAATGGGGAGCTGCCAAGTATTGTCGTCTCCGTTGCAGTTGCTTTTCTCAGCATTTTTGTGCCCGATGCTTTTGCTCCCCAACTCAGCTGGATAGCTCCAGATTCCCTGCCTCCTGTCACCCCCTCACTGCCACATTGACTCTCTCGTGGTTTTCCCCTCATTCTTTTCACTTTTCACCCACTCCTTTTCGGGTAAGCAGTATTTTGCCTTCAGCTTGGGGGAACGTTTGCTAATGACAGGATGCCTGAGCTTGTTCTGACCCTGAACTGCCTTGAACTCCTCTCTCTTCCTCCCACCCTTTCCTTTCTGGGATCTTATAATGTCACATGGCCACTAACAATTAGCTTTTCTTCAAAAATGGCAAAAGCATAGCTGAAATCCGTGGCGCTCCTCCTTTATATTGATTCGTCCACTAAAGACACGTCGGTGGTTATGCTTTATCATCTCTTAGCCAAATAAATTTTCTAGATAACAAAAGTGGCAAATTTTTTTCGAGTCTTGGCTCTTCCTAGGGTCAGCAAAGTGTGTTCCTGGCAGCCAGACCTTCTGTCACTTATCAGGAAATGCTTGACTTAGACACAATTCTTTCCTCAAACTTTGCTGATTCTTTCTTGAGTCTTTGTTGAGGGATTTCTTTTAAAAGGCGCTTGTGTAAGAAGGTCAAAGTAACAAATTTGAGTTACTGTATTTTAGACTTGTTAACCATTGGGCAGAAGAAAATGAATGGGATTTTAAGATCTTTTGATGCCTTGAGTCAACGAAAGCCTCCGTTGAAGCTAGAAATAAGGTTCGATGAAATTTTAAGAAAAAAATTCGCTAGCCGTAGTATCATTGGTTTTTTTGTTAATGAAGTCATATCAGTCTTTGTAATTCTAACATCTGCATACTTCCATAAACAACGGTTGTAACAAAAGAAAAAATGTGGCTGTATTTAAGGAATAGTCTTTTTATTGCGGAGAATTTTGGCATATAAAAGCGTTACTCTTTTATCTGGTGGACTGTCTCATAGGCCAGAAACACTAACAGTTTGAATGCTGGACTTCAAAGAAAATAGCTGTCTTTGAATTTAAGCTGTTTTAAAATATTTTTTACAGCAAAAATAGACATTGAATTATGAATGGAAAGAAATTAAAAGTAAAGCCTGTTTGATATAGCAAAGTTACTATTGATACCATTCTCGCAACAGTCATATCTTGCTGCCATTAAAATGTTGACGCTATAAAAATTGTAAAAGGTGTTTCAGTCTAGGGACCAGTATCTGAATTGTGGGACTCCCTACCCCACTCTCACCACTTAACACTTTTCAGATATCTTTGTCAAATTAACAGTTCATATCATTAGTAATCAATGTTTTATGTAACAGTTATCAAAAGGCCAAAAGGAAGGTACAATGTTTTTTCTTTCTGCATATTTATTAGTATTTAATTAGATTATTGACGTTTAATTCTTGGAAGTCTAAAAAGTTACTGAAGATTTCTGGGTGGTGGGATTCATGGATGAATAAAAATACAGTTCTGTATTTTCCAAATTTTTACATTCATTTTCAATCAGAAAAAAAGTGTATGAAGTATGAAGCCTTGTTAATAACCTAATTTTCCTATTGCTAGAAGAAACTAATATAAAATAGTTTATTTTCATCCTTGAACTAAGGCCCGATAAAGTCACAGTGTTAGTTATTTGAAATAGTGCAGCCTGCCAGATGTGCTCTGGTTACCTGAAGGGAGAAAGATACATAGTCAGGAAAGATGAAAGTGGAAGAATTGATTCCGTGTATGGTAGCGATCCAATATATGGTGGTAGCTTTGTATATCAGTAATCTTGTTCTAATAAGTCATTTGTTTTACAAAAAATAGAAAAATTAAATTTTATTTTCTGTAGTGCAGAATAGTTGTGTTGACTAAACAGATTTTAATGTATATAGTTTTCAGATATTGCTCCAGTTCTATGATTATGCTGGAAAGAGATTTCCACCAAATTATTTTATATAAAATAATTTACTCTGTTGAGGCTTTTGTTTTTCCCATTATTTTCAGCAGTATTTCTCTTCTTTCTCTTTATTTGTGAAATAGTACTAAAGAACTGCAACTATTGTGAGTAGTAGAAACTATAATGGCAACTGAGGAAGATATTCAGAAGTGAAGATGATTTCCTTTAATATTAGGAAAAATTATCTGTGAACACAAAATTTTTTCCCTGCTATTTTCTTTGTTATTGTCTAATAGTGCTGAATATTTATAAGGCATTACATTTTGAATCTTTATTACTGTTCTCTAATCTTTATAAAGATTGCAGTATCATGTCATGGCATTTTTTTTTTAATAGCTTTTATACTTCCACGGAGGATAATTACTTAGCGAATGTGTTGCTGTGTTGTAGAAAAAGGACGTTATGTTAAATTCAGCTTGTAAAAATACTCATTAGAGTATTTTATCCATTTTAAAAATTGCCTCCTTTTATATATGTGAAGGAAGACTGGTTTTAGGTTCTTTGAATTTTGAATGTGTAATTTTTGCTTAAACTTTTAAATGGGAAAGTTATTTAAAGTGCATTTTATAAACTGATATGGCATTTTGTGTTTTAAATGATGAAGATAAAATAGGCTTATGGCATTTAAAATTACGCTTTATATAGTACTTGTGAGGTTAAAAAATTGACTAAATAGGAAACTTGGTATAGTTGACTAGCATTCAACCTACAGTGTTGGCAATTTCTTTGAACTGGAGGGAGGACCTTTCTTTTTTATTTTTATGAGATATTTACAATATTAAGCCAAGAATTCTTACTGTCATTAGTGGATTCTTTGTCATTATTTTGCTCCCAGCCTTTTTAGTTGATAGCTACTTGCATATCTGCAAAATACTGACCTGGAAAGAGTAATTGCCAGGCGCCAGGAAAATGTATTGAATGTATGAGTGTGGCTTACCTTTCCTAGCCTGTTTCCTCTCTCTGTTGGCCAACTTGGAAAACCAGTAAATAGCTACCAATAAATCTAATGGGGGGGGGGTGTCTCCTATAAATAACGTTCTGCAGTAACATGATAATACTGTACGTGAGGAGGTAGATTTACAAATCCGTGGCATATTGGGATGAATGAAAATTATCTTGCTCTCCAAAGTCTCCTTTTAAAATTACTCTTTGAGGGCGCCTGGGTGGCTCAGATGGTTAAGTGTCTGCCTTCGGCTCAGGTCCTGATCCCAGGGTCCTGGGATCGAGCCCTACATCGGGCTCCCTGCTCCTTGGGAGCCTGCTTCTCCCTCTGCCTCTCTCTCTCTCTCTGTCTCTCATGAATAAATAAATAAAATCTTAAAAAAAATAATAAAAAAATTATTTTTTGATATAAACGTGTGAAAGAAATTAAACTTATTTCTTTTGCTAGGTGTACCATGTCAGGTGTTACTTTGTTAAATCCTCATAGTAAGCCCATCATCTAAGTATTGTGCCTATTTTTCAAATAAAGACACAGATGCCTTAGATTAATTATCTCTTAGGTTCTACCTCTATGGTGAAGCTGGGGTTCCAGTTTTGGTGTTCAAACCATTTTATTACAACACTGCCATGGGGATGTGATGTTAAAAGGTTCATGTTAAGTGCCTGCTGTAGCAAGAACTAAAAAGTGGTAAATTAAAAAGCTCATCAAAATTAGATTTAAATTCCATTGAATTAGTTTTACTGCACACAAAAAAATTGATCTGTACAAAATGTGTAAGAGAGGACATATTTATAGCTCAGTGAATTAAAGGTACTAAAAAGATACTGAAAATGTAGATTTATTTTTAATCATGGATTTATCAATCAGTTTGGGCACAACGTAAAATGAATATAGGTACTGAAAAGCAAAAATAATTATACTGTATATTTACTCTCATTATTACCTTCATGTTTACTTACTCATTTTGATTTTACATGTGTTAAAATTAGTTTGCATTACGCATATGCCATAAAAGAGAAGACAGTGCAGATGCATGTTGCATAGGTTGCTTCCCTATTAGGTGAGAATTTGCCTTAAGGTAGATAAATTTTCTATCTATATCTGTACACAGGTAAATACGTATTGGTTTTTGGTTTTGGTATTGTTTAAGGAAAGCATAAATTTTGATCCTGTGTTTTTATTGTAGCTGTATACCACCAAAAATGGAAATATCAGATCAGATAATACATTTTTGGCAATAACTTTTTACACTGAAAGCCACCCCTTACGATGAAAATATTGCAGATTAGTATTGTTGATATATATCCTATCTCTTATTCCACTTGAAGCATAGAAACTTACTTGACCTCAAGGTAGTCCGCTAAAGTGGAAAAACAAAGATTTGCTTTGTTTTGTTGTCGCAAAAGTTAATTTAAAAAAGGTTTTTGTCAGTGGGTTTTATTTATTTATTATTATTATTTTTTAATGTAGGCTTTATATCCAACATGGGGCTGGAAATCACAACCCTGAGATCAAGAGTCACATATTCTGTACCAAATGAGCCACGCTTGTGTCCCTTGTCAACCTTTTAATAGCACATCCTTGTTTCTTTTTTAAATTTTTTTATTTATTTTTTTTTTAAGATTTTATTTATTTGACAGAGAGAGACAGAGCGAGAGAGGGAACACAAGCAGGGGGAGTGGGAGAGGGAGAAGCAGGCTTCCCGCGGAGCAGGGAACCTGATGCGGGGCTCGGTCCCAGGACTCTGGGATCATGACCTGAGCCGAAGGCAGACGCTTAACGACTGAGCCACCCAGGCGCCCCTCCTTGTTTCTTTTTATGCACGTGTTAGTGTAAATACTTTCAAGAATACTCTAAATTTTATATGCATATTTGTAAACAGTGGGAAAAGGACCCAAGAATAATTTCACTATATTCTAGGTTAGTTACTAACTCACTTTGGTCTTCTCAAACATATATTTAGTCCTTCTATTCTTATAATTGATGGTTAATATTTGTTAATAGTATGAGCTAATGTTAAAGCTTGGTAAAAATTAATATTTATGAAAAATCAAGTAACAGCATTGAAGCTCTTATTACTCCAAATTTAGAGGCATTATCCTTTAAATTAGCTAATATGTAAAAAAAAAACAAAACAGCTAATATGTACTTTTAAGTATTATGTTTAAAATAAACCTTTTTTGGGACGCCTGGGTGGCTCAGTCGTTAAGCGTCTGCCTTCGGCTCAGGTCATAATCCTGGGATCCTGGGATCGAGCCCCACATCTGGCTCCCTGCTCAGCGGGAAGCCTGCTTCTCCCTCTCCCACTCCCCCTGCTTGTGTTCCCTCTCTCGCTGTGTCTCTATCAGATAAATAAATAAAATATTTAAAAAAATAATAATAAACCTTTTTTGTAATTCCAGATCTTAATGTTTTATTGTACTGCTGTTTCTGGCGGGAAGGAAGCTTTTTATTTATTTATTTATTTTTAGATTTTATTTATTTATTTGAGAGAGAGAGACTGAGAGAGAGAGAGCATGAAAGGGGGGAGGGTCGGAGGGAGAAGCAGACTCCCTGCCGAGCAGGGAGCCCGATGCGGGACTCGATCCAGGGACTCCAGGATCATGACCTGAGCTGAAGGCAGTCGCTCAACCAACTGAGCCACCCAGGCGCCCGGGAAGGAAGCTTTTTATTGATTTTTGAAGTAAATTTTGGATTCCTTAAGCAGCCTTTACCCCCTTGAGCCAGTCTTAATGAAAAAAAAAATTTTTTTTTGTTTGAGAGAGTGAGGAGGGGGAAGGGTGAGGGGGTGGTGCTGAGGGAGAGGGAGAGAGAGAATCCCAAGCAGGCTCCATCCTCATTGCAGAGCCCCAGGAGCCTCACGTGGGGCTCCATCCCACCACACTGAGATCACAACCTGAGCCTAAATCAGGAGTCCATTGCTTAACCGACTGAGCCACCCAGGCACCTCTTACTGAAATACTTTTAAGAAATGATCCTTTATGACTTTATTATGCTTAATATATTGGTTTTTCAATTTAGCGGTATTTATAATCAGTATTTTTAAAGCATTTGGTGTGTCCTAGGCATTGTGTTAGTCATTGTATATGGTATACAATGAGGTGGTATTGTGAGGTAGTTTTGTGACATGTGAAATAACAGCAACGCTAATTGACTGGAATATTCTGCTCTTGACCCTGTTCTCATGTTTTACATGTTCCGTGGACAATCTCATCTATATTTAGTGCTTTTTTTTATTACCTATATATTGAAGGTCTCTACATCTTTGTTTCTAATCCAGACCTCTTCCTGAATTCCTTCTAGCTACCTCCCAGCTATTGCCTCTTAGTGCTTCTTTATCAGAGCTGACTTTTTTTTATCCCCTACCTCCATTCCCAACCAACGGTAACGCACCACCATCAGCCTAGACACTAAAGCCAAAATCTTTGGCAGATTATCTTTTCTATTATGCTCTACTCCCCTAGTCCAGTCTGTCACACCAAGTTTTGTTAATTTTATTTCCTAAATATCCTTTAGATTTATCTTTTCCTGTTGTTGCTTTCATATGTCAGGGTTTTGGAATGCCTGATCTGAATTACTATGTCTAATTTTGCCCATTTTAATCTAGCAGTTACTCATTCTTTACATTTGTATATGTTTTTTTATCCTTCCTTCCCTTCCTTCCGTCTGTCTGTCCATCCACGTATCCATGTCTAAAGTGCGCTTGTCTGTTCTATACTAGCATTTATGGTCAGTGCTAGGATATAAAGATGAGGAAACTGGTGTATTAGTGCTGTGACACTTGAGAGAAATTCTCATTTTTGAGGACAAATGTCACTTCCTTTGAAGTCATCTTTGATCTACTCTGGTGGAGTTACGGTGATTCTACTATAGCATTTATGTTTACCATAGTACTTAACACATTGTTTTGTAATTAATTATTTATAAATCTCTCTCCTTTCTGGTTGGCTTTGTGCTCCAGAGGGACCATGCTTTTTTGGTATTCCCTCCAAATTAGGTATTGCTTAATGGAATGAGGAAGTGATGGGATTAGGAACTGATAAATTAGGGTCAAATTAGTCATCGAGTGAAAGAGTCAAGAGTCAGTTCTGATAAAGGAGAAAATAAAAAGTCATCAAAAGTTTGGAGTTTTATTTATTTATTTATTTATTTTAAAGATTTTATTTATTTATTTGACAGAGAGAGAGACAGCGAGAGAGGGAACACAAGAAGGGGGAGTGGGAGAGGGAGAAGCAGGCTTCCCGCCGAGCAGGGAGCCCGATGCGGGGCTCGATCCCAGGACCCTGGGATCATGACCTGAGCCGAAGGCAGACGCTTAACGACTGAGCCACCCAGGCGCCCCAAAAGTTTTGAGTTTTATTGTTACATGTAGGTGGTATTTGTGTGTGAGCAATCTGGAAGCGGTTTGTAGGCCAACTTGGAGAGGCAGTAACTTGGCATTATTGGGCCTTTTTAATTTCATGTGAATTGTACTAACTTGTTATCTTAGACAAATTGGAAATATAAAATTACAATATTTATATGTAAATAAAATGCCTGTTTCAGAAGATCTGAAAACTTTGGTCAATATCAAGAGTAAAATTTGGTTTAGCTGATAAAATTTCATCCTTAATGAAATTGAGCTCTGTAGCTGTGTAGTACTAGAGTTAAATGCATTTACTGAAGTAAAGTACAAAATTGCATCCAAAAGGATAGAACAGTGCATTTATTGTCATCCCTCTTACCCTGATAGTTTATGTATACAGTTGACCAGGAATTTTGTTTTCATTGGGATTACTGTAATTAAATAAAAACTGCCTTATGGTCTACTTTTACAATTTAAAGACATTTTATTGATTTTTTAAAATTAAATTATACCTCTGTTATAGTAGTTACAGTGTAAGAACTGATTTATTTTAGAAATCAGAGATTATGGCTTGATGACATCTTGCGATGTGACATCTAAAAATTAATTTTTCACAATTTGTAAGATTCCGTGCCTTTTCATATTTCTCGACTTATTATATGGTCTTAAAACATTAAAACATTTTATATCAGCTACATTTTCATGATCATGATTTTTTTTACCTGACATTTTATCATTTTAGGAACAGTGGAGTCAGCACTGTATTTTGCAGTAGATTTTTTTGCCCATAAATTTTTTTTTAATTAAAAAAAAATTTTTTTAAAGTAAGTTCTAACACCCAGTGTAGGGCCTGAGATCAAGAGTTGCATACTCTACTGACCAGGTGCCTCCGCCATAAATTCTTGAGCATAGATTTTTCCCTTCTTTCTCCAAATATTCTTATTTACATTTCTGTTCTCCTCTAATCCCTTTTCTTCCCAAGAAACTATAAAGTGGTTGACAATTTTTTTATTTTATGTAGAATTTTTTGGAAAAAAATCTGAACTCTCATTTTTATTATATGTAGTTAGAATTGGTTATATGTGTTCATTTTTTTTCCATAAAGAAACTACTTCAGTAGTAACTAATAATCATGTGATCTTGAGCTCGTTACTTAAACTCTTAAGGGTCAATTTCTTCTGTAAAATTGGGAAATGCTGGAACCTTCTTCATGGGGTTGTGGGAATTAAATGATATGTGTAAAGCACTTTGCAAAGTACCTTGAACTTAGCACTCACAGCTGGCAATTTTTTTTTTATATTACTCTTTGATATAATAGGAAGAATTATTGGTAGTGGTACTAGAAATGTTTTGCTGATCTATCCCTTCAGGTTGATTCCTTCAGGTTAAATAAGTGATTCACAAGGACAGTTGAATCAAAATCATCGCTTTTCCTTAGGACCATCCACATTTTTCTTGAAACCATTTGCCCTGTTGCCCTTCTTTAGACCTATGCTATACTGCTTGTTTGACATCTTAACAGTCTAGACTATTTGCTTTCCTTGTTAATGACTTTTATGTGTGACTCAGGTATTCTGAAGTCAAAATAGAGTAATCAGTCATATAGCTTATCCATCAAAAAAAGAAAATGGTTTTGCATTTTATTTTTTGTCATAAAGTTTGCTTGGGTATATACTATTTATTATTTTAGGTTTTTATTATCTTATGTTCTTCTAGGTCAGTGGCCTTAACCTGAACTTCAGAAGCACTCTTGTGATATAAAAAAATAAACAAAAACCAGTTAGATGCCTCCGTGTGTGTATGTGTGTGCGTGATGTAAAATCTGAAGCTCTGTCCCAGAACAACGGAAGTGGAATCTCTGAGCTTGGTTTTTAAAATATTAAAGGTGGGGCGCCTGGGTGAGGCTCAGTTGGTTAAACCTCTGCCTTTGGCTTGGGTCATGATCCCATGGTCCTGGGATCGAGTTCTGCATTAGGCTCGCTGCTCAGCAGGGAGTTGGCTTCTCCCTGCTTGTGCTTGCTCTGTCTCTCTCTCTCTCTCTCAAATAATAAAATAAAATGTTAAAGGCAATGTTTAGAAATACTGTTTTAAGGTTTAGCACAGTGTTAAAGGGAGCAACCACTCATATAAATTAAATTTAAAGTAAAGGCAAAGTGATTAAAACTTTACATCATTGCATCTTATTTTTTCTCTTTTTATTCTTTTGAATTTTGTAGTTTTATGTCTTGGGGGTTTTCTTTATGTATAGAAGTCCTATGTTCCAATTATTTTATTTATTTTTTATCCTTTTAGTATCTTTTTGTTTTGCTTTTTTAGTTTGTTTTGTTAAAAGGTAAACTGAGGCATGTTAAAATTGTTTTTTTTTCCAAAGTTTAATGAGCATATACATTGATTGAATCAGGGAGCACCAAGTCAAAGGTTTTTACCTGTCCACCAACAGGAGCTCGGAGAGGGGGGAGGTTTTTATAGAGAAGACACAGAAGCAAAGGGAATTATTTGATTGGTGATAGTTTAAGCATTTGCCTTATTTGGAAAGCCTAGTTGGCTGTTTGTCATTGGTTGTTCTTAAGTTTTGTTTTCTCAGATTCTTGTGCAGTGACTCTGGCTTAGGTTTTGGTTTGCTTACCTAGGGTACCAAGGCATTGGAACCACTTTAGTCTAATGGCCTTCTTATTTAATACTTGAACAATTTCTTTGAGTGTCTTATTATTTTCTATCTGTACAGTCTCAATTATTATTTTTTAAATATTATATTTGTGAGAGAGGGAGAGAGAGACAGAGCACAAGCAGGGACAGGGCAGAGGGAGAGGGAAAACAGACTCCCCACTGAGCAGGGAGCCTGACATGGGACTGGAGCCCAACATGGGACTCGATCCCAGGACCCTGGGATCATGATCGGAGCTGAAGGCCAACACTTAACTGGCTGAACTACCCACGTGCCCCTCAATTATTAGGTTTTTGAAAATTAATTGTTAAATATAAGAACCTAATGTAGAAAATAGACCATAGTCTAAATATCCTAGCAGTGGTTATCATCTTCAAATATTCCCTTTGTCTTTTTTCATATGTAGAATTTAATATTTTTGTTTAAGATCCTTTTTATAATATCAGTTTTTTTAAATTACCAAATAATTCTTATGGCTATCATTTTCATTGGTTATAACAATGTATCAAAAGAAGTTTACCCATTTCATAGTGTTTGATAATTATTAACATACTACTTTTCATTTTTCATTATTTTAAATTGTGCTGGGACAGGCTGTAGCATGTGACCACACCATCCTTTCACCCCCATTTTACATTTCCTTAGGGTAGCTAGATATACAGAAGTGGAATTCCCACATCAAACCTGTGAACCTTTTCAGGTAATGCTTGTTGTGGCAGTGCCATAGTAATGTGCCACATCTACTCTAAAATATTTGCTTTAGATAATTTGTAGAAAGAGGTCATTGCTTGTGTTTGGATTTCTTTGATTGCTGGATTTTTTATTTTTTATTTTTTATTCTGTATTCTCCCCTTGGGTTGCTTAGGAGGTAATGATTACCATTCTCTGAATCCTGACAGCTTCATTTTTCATTATTTTGTGATACTCTTTTTTTTTTTAATATCCTGTTGCTATGTATAAGATGTGTTTTTGTTTTTTTTTTTCTTAATTTGACATAATTTGTTTTGGTTGTCCATCTGTTCTTATTCTAGCTCCAGCTTATTTTAATTATCACTGCTTTGTAATATATCTTAATATCTGGTATGGTGAACTGTTTTTTCTCTAAATAATTTTGATATTATATATCTTTTTATTCTACTTTTATATATTTTTTAAACAGCAGGCAAAAAAGATGTAGAATAGGTGTCTTCATTTTTTTCTTGCAAGCTGGTCTCCAACTATAAAACTTCAATCCAGGTATGTCAGTGCATCTGTAAAGAGTTGCATCAGGAATCAGGGTAGACTTCCATTTTCTCATTGTCTAGGTTCTATCATGTAAAGAGCATCTCACTAAAAATTAGGTAACCTATGATTTTATCCATTTATTCATGCTGTCACCAAAGATGGACTTAACCGTTGTCCTTTTTCTTTTTCTTTTTAAAGATTTATTTGAGAGAGTGCGCACATGCTTGCATGCGCTCAGTGGGGAGGAGTAGAGGGAGAAGGAGAGAGAATCTCAGGCAGACTCCCTGCTGAGCACAGAGCCCAGTGTGGGGCTCAATCTCACGACGCTGAAACTATGACCTGAGCCAAAATCAGGAGTTGGACACTTAATCACCTGAGCCACCCAGGCATCCCAACAGTTGTCCTGGAGAGAAGGAGGGAATGATATTCAGCCAAGGGTAGATTTCTTGGAGGAGATGATGCTAAAGATAATTAGCTTTAGCATTTCCTAGGATAAAGCAGTATGTAAAAAGGAGGTATGAAAAAAGATTTTAGGGGCTCCTGGGTGGCTCAGTTGTTACGTGTCTGCCTTGGGCTCAGGTCATGACTGGGGTCCTGGGTTCGAGCCCCACATTGGGCTCCCTGCTCAGCGGGAAGCCTGCTTCTCCCTCTCCCACTCCCCCTGCTTGTGTTCCTGCTCTCTCTCTCTGTCAAATAAATAAATAAAATCTTTAAAAAAAAGAGAAAAGAAAAAAGATTTTACATTCTTTTAAAATAATTGTTATTCTCCTCCAGCCTATTAAGTATTTCCATTAGTAGAAATAGAGAAATAGAGTTTGCATGTAGAGGCTGTGGTAGATGAGATCAAAGAGGGAGCTAGCTATACCAGTTAAGAAGCTTGGATTTTATTCATCTATGGAATTGAGCTGTTGAAGTTTTTAGGCAGAATGTCCTCTTTTCTACATTGAAGTTATTGGGAAAGTTTTGTGAACAGCTACAAATGAGCTACTTCTGGATGTTGAATGGACAACCTTTTGTGATATGTTGATCTTTCAGAAGCAGCCTCAAAGGATTGGGAGTGCTAAACTTTGGGAATGCTAAATAGAGCTACTTGAACCTTTTTTTTTTTTCTTCCTGGTCTGGTTCACCTCAGAGATGTGAAAATTATTGTCTCTTAGGAGCATTTAGAAATGTGTATATGCAAACCTGCCTTTTTTATCTTCCAGTGAGGAAGTGATCCCACATATTAGAAATTGGTTTCACCATTTTGTTGGGGAAATAGATAAAAATAGTAAATTTATGACATTGAAACAATCCTTTTATTTAACTGTGAATATCAGCATACTAGTGAAGGATACAAATACTAATTGTGCCTCTACAAATGATTATTTAGTTCTTTAGACTTTACCTCTGTGCTAATATAGGTAACCATGTAACACTATCCATTTAACAGTAATTCAGTTAAGTTATATGCAGGTACCGAGAATAGGCTAATTTTAGCAGCTGCAGTGTTTCAGTACTTTAAAGTCGACTTTAAAGTACAGCTGATCCTTGAACCTCACAGGTTTGACTGCACTGGTCCACTTATACACCGATTTTTTGTGTGTGCGCGGGGGGAGTACAGTACTGTAAGAGTATTTTCTCTTAAGATTTTTTCAATAACACTTTTTTCTAGCTTACTTTATTATAAGAATACAGCATACTATATATAGAGAGAGAGAGAGAGAATACAAAATGTGCGTTAATCGACTCTTATGTTATTGGTAAGGCTTCCAGTAAACAGTAGGCTATTAGTAGTCAAGTTTTTGGGGAGTCAAAAATTAAATACAGGTTTTGGACCACACAGGGGTCAGTGCCCTTAACCCCTGCGTGGTTCACGGGTCAGCTCTACTTCTATTTTACTAATGCTTACAAAGAATTTTTGATACATAATTGTTCCTAAGATGGAGGTACCTTTTCTCATTGTATTTGCTCTTCACAAATGATTATCTCCCTGCCCCATTCCTTTCTTAATTTGAACTCTTCAAGTCCTTCCACTTTTGTAGGCATTGAACATTTTTTAAAAAATTAAACTTAATTTTTTTGAATAGGTGATATGATGAAGAACTTAAAACTATATATACAGAGAAGTCTTGTTTTCCCTTTTGCTTTCTCCAACCAGTTTTTCCTCCCATACCTTTTATAGGTAGACATTTCCTTTTGTATCCTATTTATCCTTCCAGTGTGTTTTTTGCAAATATAAACAAATACATGTATATTTTATTTTGGAGATTTTTCCATGTCTAGTTAAAGATCTTCCTTTATTTTTAATAGCTGAATTTTACTTCTGTGGATATATGGTAGTTAAGTCCCTCAGTCCTGTGTGGACACTTGGGTTGTTTCTTATCTTTTGCTATTACAATACCAAATGAATAATATACATACAACATTTTGTACTTACATAAGCAAATGCATGATTTAGATTCTAAGAGTAAGGATCAATCAAGTGATTAATACATCTGTACGCATGTTTCCTTGCTCGTCAGTTGGGAGGGCCTAGAAGAAAATGACACTCCAGGGCGCCTGGGTGGCTCAGTCGTTAAGCGTCTGCCTTTGGCTCGGATCATGATCCCAGGGTCCTGGGATCGAGTCCCACATCGGGCTCCCTGCTCTGCGGGAAGCCTGCTTCTCCCTTTCCCACTCCCCCTGCTTGTGTTCCCTCTCTCACTGTGTCTCTCTCTGTCAAATAAATAAATAAAATCTTAAAAAAAAAAAAAAAAAAAAAGACACTCCAGTAGCAGTGAGTACAGCTAGTTCCCAGATCTTGGTTTCTAATACTGTTCTCCCATAAAAGGAACCAGAGCTCTGGAGAAATGGCTGATTCTAGTACTGGGCCAGGAAATAAGTATAATAATGCTGAAAAGTTAGGAAGTACTCCAACAAAAACAATGAATGAGGTATGTAAAAGGCACACAGGAACCAACTCAAAGAACTCCCAATGGCTAATAATAGAATAATTTGAGCAACAAAATAAAATAGAATTTTAAAAATTGGATTATAATTCAATTATAAAATCATATCCGTGAATCCATACTGATATAAATAAATAAATGGTAAAGAATAGACAGATCTCCTGTGCAGAGGAATTCTAAATAATTTATGTGGCTACTTAGCCCTCAAAGAGGTATAACAAGACTCTTAATGAGTGGAAAAATAACGGAAAAGGGTAACTTGACATAGAAAAACCTGACAAACACTACCTCGGCTGTGTGACCAAGGTTTAATACTATAAATACTATAAACATACAGTATTAATACGATAAACCAAATGTATCCCCTCGTAATGCGTATGTTGAAACCAGGTCCCCAATGTGATGGTGTTTGGAGTTGGGGCCTTTGAGAGGTGCTTATATCAGGAGGTCATGGATTTAATGCCCTTATAAGAGACCCCAGAGAGCTACCTCACCTTTTCTGCCATGTGAGGACTCAATGAGGAGATGGCAATCTATGAACTAGGAAGTGGGCTCTTACCAGACACTGAATCTGCAGGGACCTTGATCTTGGACTTCCCAGACTCCAGAACTGTGAGAAATAAATTTCTGTTGCTTCTAAGCCACCCTTGTGTAAGATATGTTGTTATAGCAGCCTGAACAGACTAAGGCTTAATATCAACAGTCATAAGTCATGTTGGTAATATGATGTGGTGACCAATGCACTTGACCTCTAAGGTCTTCTTCCCAAAAAACCGTAACCCCAGTTTAATTATGAGAAAAACATCAGGTGAGTTCTAATCAAGGGATATTCTACCTTAAAACTATCAAGGTCATCTGAAACAAGGGAAGTCTGAGAAACTGTCGCAGCCAAGAAGAGCTTAAGAGGTGACAGACAATACGATAAAGTGAAATCTGAATAGAGTGGACTTTAGTCCATAATACATCAGTTTGGGTTCATTAATTGTGACAATTATATCATAGTAATATAAGATCTTAATTGCAGAATCTTAAATGTTTGGTGTAGAGGAACTGTGTGTACTATCTTTGCAATTTTCCTGTAAATCTAAAACTATTATAGGATATTTTTCTAAAAAAGATAGATGCTTCTGTAATTCTGTTAGGTATAGTCATATTGCCATTTTGTACCTAAATGTTGGAGAGGCTTATTTTCCCATGCTCTCCCCAGCTGAATGTGTTGTTAGACTTTTGGAATTTTGCCCGTTTGATAGATTAGAACTGGTGTAACTCAGACTTTTGTATTTCTCTCATTATGAATGACGTTGAGTATTTTCTTGTATGTTTAATGGACATTTTACCTTTTTCTCCCTTCTGTGAACTCATGTTCTTTGTTTATTTTTCTGTTAGGTTTTGGCCTTTTCTTCCTGGTTTCAGGAGTTCTCTATAGAGAAATTAGCCCTTTTTGTAATATGGGTTGCAAAAAATATATTTTTTCATTCTTTACAATGTTTCTTATGCAAAATTTTTCCTTTTTTATGTGGTGATATTATTTTTTCTTTTATGTTTCTGGACTTTGAAACTTAGTTAGAAAAGTCTTCAGCACTCCAAGATTATAAAGGAATTATATTTTCTTCCCCTGGTAGATTCCATTTTTACATTTAGATCTTAATATTTGAATCCTTCAGTTCTCCCAAGCATTGGGGCATTCTAAATGCTTAATTTTCTTTCACATTACTCCCGTGTAAGCATCCTTGTGGGCTTATAAGTGCTTTAAATGATTTATAGTAAAAGAAATGCTTACACATTTACTTTTGGTGGATAAAAAGTCTCAACTGTGGAAAATGTATTGTGTCTTAATCCCACATCATGGTTTAAAAATAATTTTACGTAATGAAAATTGCTTTAAAGTTTTTTACTGTTAAATTGTAGTAAATTTAGCAGTATTTTTTTCTTCTTCTGATTATTAATGTTGTGGATTATTCATGTATTCCATTTATTCCCCATCCTGTTTCTCTTAAGACTTCTGCTTCAATTATTAAACCTGTCTGTGATTTACCTCCTATTGTCCTCAGAACTCCTTACTGTTTTATGGCTGCTCTGATAGTAATCTCTTTATTTGGTATTATTTAGAAATTTTATTTGTAGGCTAAATATCTGTTTTAACTCATTAAGAAAATGGAACTAATAGTGTCAGCAGATGCTGCCTAATGTAGATGATGATTTCTTATGCCCTTTTATAAAGGTATTCATATTTTCCTAACGTTACTTGTGATGAAACTAGTATTGCTGAACTGAATTTTCAGATATTTGGGAAACTATCTGGTAGTGCTGTGGAATGTTGACTCTTAGAAAATAGCACCAGAAACTACCTGGTGAGTTTATTGCATAAAGGAGAGAACTACCTTTACAGAGTTGGTAGGATCGGCTAGGGGAAGGGAAGGGTGTGTGAATGAAAAGAATAGCAAAATAGGAAGGGAGAGCAAAATTGGGATATTTATTGAGGATTTGGAGTCTTTAAGACAGCTATTTCAGTGCAGGAGCTGATTAGAATTAGAATCACAATATAATAGTTTAGGATTGATAGATATAGCAAAGCAAGGGTTTTGAGGTGAGATTTTCAAAGTGTCTTGGAAAGTGAACAGTCATTTGCTGCTATTTATTAAAAAGTTGAATAGTCTGCTGTTGGTTTATATGGGGTTTTTGGGAAGTTCCTGAAATGAACAATGAAGTTATTTGCAACTCTTATCTGCCTGGACAAGAGTTTCCTGGAATAGTAAAGTCATGTTGTCTAGGACAACTGAATAGTAATGTTAATGTAGACTGTAAACTCTGGGTTTAGATGGTTTTCAGTTCTCACTACGCATTCAGAACTACAATAAACTTGAAAATGTAATTATAAAAAGTATGATTCTTAGGACTAGCTACTCAGACAATATATTCTCTTGGTAAGGGGTTTGACATTGAATGATTTCCCCCAGAGAATGAGGCCTAACTTTGATAATTAAGGTGTCTGAGACACCTAAGTAGGCAGTAGGATACAGGAGCCTGCAGCTAAGAAAAGAGCTATAAAAGGATCAGAGAGAGAAATTTGGGAGTTACTGTTTAGATTGAATCCATGTACCTAGATGAGTTTGCCTGAGGAAGAAGTATAGAGTGAGGAGAAAAATACTTTGGCCTTAGAAGTTCTAGTGCCTAATAGCTATATGTGGGGTGTGTGTGTGCGTGCACATGCGTGTGCAAACCTGTAAAGGAGCGGCTGGAGAGGTTGGAAGAAAACCAGGATATTGTAATGTGATCTCTGGAGACGTGGCTGAAGAGTAGTGGGGTCAGAACACGAAAGCCTTATACGTCTAGGTGGAGAAAGACCTATTGACCCCAGTGATGAATTTTCATTCAACAGTTCTATGCTTGTACAAAATACAGACTGTTCACAGAACTAGTCAGTTTATCATGACATTCTTTTTTTTTTTTTTTTAAAGATTTTATTTATTTATTTGAGAGAGAGAATGAGATAGAGCATGAGAGGGGGGAGGGTCAGAGGGAGAAGCAGACTCCCCGCTGAGCAGGGAGCCCGATGTGGGACTCGATCCTGGGACTCCAGGATCATGACCTGAGCCGAAGGCAGTCGCTTAACCAACTGAGCCACCCAGGCGCCCCTATCATGACATTCTTTACATAAGAATTGCCTAATGGGAAATTCTGTTTGCAGGGTAGTTATTTGAAATTGAGAATATTTTCTTATAAATAATTTTACTAACTCGCTCCCACATTACCCCATAAAAGTTAATCTCTCATTTTGACTGTGATTGAGGAGAGGTCAGTGGTGTATATAGCCTGCACTTTTATATACAGTACATATATTTGGTGTTAATACTTCGGGAGTGTTTAGTGGAAGAAGTAACATTTGTTGAATGCCTATGCATTCATAGTGCTAGGCATAGTCCACACATTCTAATTTATATCTCACATCTTGTTGAGGTAGTTTTTTATTTCCTTCTCCAAAGAGGGAATAACTAAGGTTGGATTTCTCAGTGTTGTACTTCTCACTTTCCCCAGTGTCTATATGAAGGAGTCAGGATTTGAATCGAATTAGGCTTATTCTCAATTTTTGCTGAACCAAATGGACTTCCTGTATGCTATAAACCCTTGGTCAGCCAATGCTGTGGTTGTATGTAATTCACATTTTACCAGATGTTAATTAAATGTAGGAATATGTTACCTTTCAGTTTTTGAGGAACAAGATTTAACAGGTATTAAGCAATAGTGAAGCAAAGAAGAAAGGATCTAGGCCCGTATACTCAATCTTTGATTAACTAGAATCCATTTAATTCCTTTTAAGGGAGCAATTCAGGTCGAAGAACAGTATCCTATTTGACAGAATTCTGGTTAATTCAGACATTACTGTTTTTAAATATTTTTCTCTATCCTCATAGGAAATCTTTTTTAAAAAGTCATTATTAATGGGTATGCACATTTTGCCCTCTTTTTTCTTCATTTCATCTTAATCTAATTTAGCACTTCATAGAAACAAAAACTACCAAAAAGTTGAAGAGTCCTGGCATTTTTAACATTTTGCCAAGTCTTCCACTGTTGCAAAGAAAGTTGGTCACTATTTAGTAGGATTTGTCTTATGAAAGCTTTAGTAAAGAGCTAGTTTTTAAAAATGTGATAAACTGTTAATTGTGTCATCAGTGACAGAGTAACAAATTCAGTTGTTCAGATATGTTTTGGTGAGAAAAGTTAGAAGGTTGCCTACATGCTTTTTTTTTTTTTTAACATTAAGAGCAAATTCATATTTACCTTGTACTGGGCATGGCTAAGAACATTCTCAGTGAACCTACATGAATATTTACAAAGTGGGAGATTTTGTGAGATTTGAGCTTTGAAAATCTATAGAAGATAATAAATAATCCTTTATTTTGTGGTAATTGAAAAATGTGTCATATGACCTTTTAAATATCTAAATATTTTTACCTCTTTCTGTTGAAGGTCCCATAATGCTTTTTAAATTTCTTATTGTTGGAGTTAGGAGGTGTTTAAAAGAGTGAATGACTAGCTGAACCTTACAGGCTATCTTTATATTAGTGGGGTCATCATGTGTCACTATGTGGTAAAGTCTCATCTTTTCAGTTTCCTGAACAGTTCATTTTGAGATGATGTGGGACTGTAGAATCCTTAATGTGCTTAAGGATAAAGTATAGCATTAATTTAGAAAGATGCAGTGAGAAATAACCTGGCTTGATATAACCAGTTTTGGGGGGATATGAGTGATAGGGTGGGGGTAGGGAGGGACACAAAGATTTAAAAAAATATTTCTGTCCTTAAGGAGTTTATAATAACGGTGAAACCCAGGAACTTTACATTTACATAACCCGCTTAATTCTGGTGAATAAATCAATTTAGAAGACCAGATTTTAGATTTGAGAATTGGTTGAGAATGTCCTTAGAGCAGCAGCTTTTTTTTTTTCTGTTTTAATCCAAGTGTGTTTTTATTTATTTATTTTTTATGGTTTTGGCTTTTTAAGGCTTTATTTAAATTCCAGTTAGTTAACATACAGTGTTATATTAGTTTCAAGTGTACAATATACTGATTCAGCAATTCCACATACCACCCAGTGCTCATCACCACAAGTGCACTTCTTATTCCCCATCATCTGTTTAACCCATCCCCCCACCTCCCTCACCTCTGGTGACCATCAGTTCTCTATAGTTAAGAATCTGTTTCTTGATTTGTCTTTCTTTTTCCCTTTGCTGATTTGTTTTCTTTCTTAAATTCCACATGTGAGTGAAATATGTTATTTGTCTTTCTTTGAGTAACTTATTTCACTAGGCATTATGCTGTCTGGCTCCATCCATGTTGTTGCAAGTGGCAAGATACCCTTTTTTTTATGGCTGTGTAATATTCCATTATATATATGCATCCATTATATATATATTCCATTATATATATGTACATATATGTATATCACTTCTTAATCCATTTATCTATTAGTGGATACTTGGGCTGCTTCCATAATTTGGCTATTGTTAATAATGCTGCTATAAACATACGGGTGCATGTATCCCTTTGATTTAGTATTTTTGTATTCTTTGAGTAGATACCCTGTAGTGCAATTCCTGGGTCATAGGGTAGTTCTATTTTTAACTTTTTGAGGCATTTTCACTGTTTTCCACAGTGGCTGCACTGGTTTGCATCCCCACCAACAGGGCAGAGGTTTCCTTTTGCTCCACATCCTTGCCAACACGTTGTTTGTTTGTTTTGTTTTGTTTTTTTTTTATTTGAGACAGAGAGAACGAGAGAGAGAGAGAGAGAGCACATGAGAGGGGGGAGGGTCAGAGGGAGAAGCAGGTTCCTTGCTGAGCAGGGAGCCCGATGCGGGACTCGATCCAGGGACTCCAGGATCATGACCTGAGCCGAAGGCAGTCACTTAACCAACTGAGCCACCCAGGCGCCCACCAACACGTTGTTTCTTGTGTTGTTGATTTTAGCTATTCTGACAGGTGTGTGGTGATATCTCACTGTAGTTTTGATTTGCATTTCCCTGATGTTAAGTGATGATGAACATCTTTTCATGTGTCCATAGATCATCTGTATGTCTTCTTTGGAGAAATGTCTGTTTATTTCTTCTGCCCATTCTCTCTCTCTCTTTTTTTTTTTTTTTTTTTAAGATTTATTTATTTATTCTAGAGAGAGAGCGCATGAGCAGGGGAAAGGGCAGAGGGAGAGAATACCCAAGCAGACGCACACTAAGCATGGAACCAGACACGGGGTCAGATCCCATGACCCATGAGATCTGGACCTGAGCCAAAACAAAGTCAGATGCTCAACCGACTGAGCCACCCAGGCATCTTCTGCCCATTTTCTAATTGGACTTTTTGTTTTTTGGGTGTTGAGCTTTTTAAGTTCTTCATATAGTTTGGATATTAACGCTTTATTGTGTATGTCGTTTGCAGATACCTTATCCCATTTCATAGGTTGCCTTTCAGTTTTGCTGAGTGTTTCCTTTGCTGTGCAGAAGCTTTTTAATTTCATGTAGTCCCAATAATTTATCTTTGCTTTTATATTCCTTGTTTCAGGAGACATATCTAGAAAAATGTTGCTTCGGCCTATGTTAAAGAAGTTACTGCCTGTGTTCTCTTCTAGGATTTTTATGGTTTCAGGTCTCATATTTAGGTCTTTAATTCATTTTGAATTTCTTTTTGTGTATGGTGCAAGAAAGTGGGCCAGTTATTTTCTTTTGCACGTTGCTGTGTGGTTTTCCTAACATCATTTGTTGAAGAAACTTTTTCCCATTGGATATTCTTTCCTGCTTTGTCAAAGATTAATTGACCATATAATTGTAGGTTCATTTCTGGGTTTTCTGTTCTGTTGCTCTGTGTGTCCATTTTTGTGCCAATACCATACTGTTTTGATTACTGCAGCTTTGAATGTGACTTCAAGTCCAGAATTTTGATGCCTCCAGCTTTGCTTTTCTTTTTCAAGATCGCTTTGGCTATTTGGTCTTTTGTGGTTCCATACAAATTTTAGGATTGTTTGTTCTAGTTCTTTGAAAAATGCTGTTAGTATTTTGATAGGGTTTGTATTAAATGTGTAGATTGGGTAGTATAGACATTTTAACAATATTTGTTCTTCCAGTCCTTGAGCATGGAATGTCTTTCCATTTCTTTGTGTCATTTTCAGTTTCTTTCATCAGTGTTTTATAGTTTTCAGAATACAGGTCTTTCACCTTTTTGGTTAGATTTATTCCTAGGTATCTTAGTATTTTTTGGTGAAATTATAAATGAGATTGTTTTCTTAATTTTTCTTTCTGTTGCTTCATTATTAATGTATAGAAATGGAACAGATTTCTATCCATTAGTTTTGTATCCTGCAGCTTTACTGAATTTATCAGTTCTAGCAGTTTTTTGATGGAGTCTTTAGGGTTTTCTATGTATGGTATTGTGTCATCTGTAAATAGTGAAAGTTTTACTTCTTCCTTACCTATTTGGATGCCTTTTATTTCTTTTTGTTGTTGATTGCTGTGGCTAGGAATTTACTATGTTGAATCCAGGTGATGAGAGTGGACGTCCCCGTCTTATTCCTGACTGTAGAGGAAAAAGCTGTTTTTTTCCCCATTTAGGATGATCTTAGCTATGGGTTTTTCATCTGAGGCCTTTATAATGTTATGTTCCCTCTAAAACTACTTTGTTGAGAGTTTTTATCATGAATGGGTGTCGTACTTTGTCAAATTCTTTTTCTGTGTCTATTGAAATGATACATGGTTCTTATCCTTTCTGTAATTTTTTTTAAGATTTTATTTTTAAGTAATGTATACACCCGACACGGGGCTTGAACTTATCAAGAGTTGCATGCTCCACCTACTGAACCAGCCAGGCGCCCCTTCTTTCTCATATTGAAGTGATGTGTCACGTTGATTGATTTGTGAAGATTGAACCACCTTTACACCCCAGGAATAAATCCCACTTGATCGTGGGGAATGATTTTTGTAATGTATTGTTGGATCTGGTTTGCAAGTATTTTGTTGAGGATTTTTGCATCTGTGTTCATCCGGGATTTTGGCCCGTAGTTCTCTTTTGTGGTGGTGTCTTTATCTGGTTTTGGTATCATGGCAATGCTGGCCTCATAGAATGAATTTGGAAGTTTTCCTTCCTTTTCTATTTTTTGGAATAGTGTGAGAAGACTAGGCATACTCTTCTTTAAATGTTTAGTAGAATTTGCCTGTGAAGCCATCTGGTCTCGAACTTTCGTTTGTTGGGAGTTTTTTGATTATTGATTCAGTTTCTTTGCTGGGAATTGGTTTGTTCAGGTTTTGTATTTCTTGTTTCAGTTTTGGTAGTTTATATGTTTCTAGGAATTAACCATCTTCTCTAGTTTGTCCAGTTTGTTGGCATATAGTTTTTTATAATATTCCCTTGTAATTGTATTTCTGTGGCATTGTTTTTTTTTTTATTCTCTCATTTGTGATTTTATTTATTGGGGTCATTTCTCTTTTTTTTCTTCATAAGTCTGTTTAGAAGTTTATCAGTTATATTGATTTTTTTTTCCCCCAAAGAAGCAATTCCTGGTTTCATTGATCTGTTGTTTTCTTTAGTTTCTATATTTATTTCTGCTCTAATGTTTATTATTTCCTTTGTTCTGCTGGTTTTTGGTTGGTTCTTTTTCTGACTCTGTTAGGTGTAAAGTTAAGTTGTTTGAGATTTTTCTTGCTTCTTGAGGTAGGTCTGTATTGCTATAAACTTCTCTCTCAAAACTGCTTTTGCTGTGTCCCGAAAGTTTTGTACCTTTGTGTTTTCATTTTCATTTGTTTCCTTGTACTTTTTTAATTTCTTCTTTTATTTTCTGGTTGACCCATTCATTGCTTAGTAGCATGTTTTTAATCCATGTATTTGTGCTCTTTCCAGATTTTTTTCTTGTGGTTGACTTCTAGTTTCATAGCCTTGTGGTCAGGAAAGATGCATGGTATGACTTTGATGTTCTGAATATGTTGAGACTTATTTCGTGGGCCAATATGTGATCTGTTCTGGAGAATGTTTTATGTGCACTTGAAAAGAGTGTGTATTCTGTTTTAGGATGGAATGTTCTGAATGTATCTGTTAAATCCATCTGGTCCAATGTGTCATTGAAAGCCATTGTTTCCTTGTTGATTTTCTGTTTAGATGATCTAGTCCATTAATATGTGGGCTGTTAAAGTCCCCTACATTATTGTATCAGTATTGATTAGTTCCTCTATGTTTGTTAAGCTGTTTTATGTATTTGGGTGCTCCTGTGTTGGGTGCATAAATATTTACAATTGTTATATCTTCTTGTTGGATTGTCTGCTTTATTATTATATAATGTTTGTGCTCGCTTCAGCAGCACATATATTATTATATAATGTTCTTTGTCTCTTGTTAGTCTTTGTTTTAAAGTCTGTTTTGTCAGATATAACTATTGCTACTCCAGCTTTATTTTGACATCCATCTGTATGATAAATGTTTCTTCATCCCCTCACTTTCAGTCTGCTGGCATCTTTGGGTCTAAAATGAGTCTCATTTTTAAGATGAGTCTTGTTTTGTTTTTTGTTTGTTTGTTTTTTATCCATTCTGTCACCCTATGTTTTTTGATAGCATTTAGTCCAATTAAATTCAGAGTAATTATTGATAGATATGTATTTGTCATTTTATTGTTTTATGTTTTTTTCTTAAGATTTTTTGTGAACCTCTTGTCTCTCTCTCTTCCATGGTTTGCTGATTTACTTTAGTGATATATGTGGATTTCATTCTCTTTATTCTTTGCATATTTATTAGTGGTTTTAGATATATGGTTACCATCAGGTTTGTATATAATTTCTTCTGCATATAGCAGTGTGTATTGTTGATGGTCATTTAAGTATGAACTCATTTTTTATTCTTCTCCTCCCCACATCTTAGGTATATATTATTATATTTTACATCTTTTATTTTGTGAGTTTCTTGACTTATTTTTTTTTTTACAGAAATATTCATTTTTACTGCTTTTGTGTTTCCTATCTTTATTCTGTCACTTTTGGTCTCTCCTTTCCACTCAGAGTCCCCTTTAATATTTCTTGCTGGGCTTGTTTGGTGGTCATGAACTCCCTTAGGTTAGTTTAGTTTGGTTTGGTTTTGGTCTGGAAAGCTCTTTATCTCTCCTATTTTGAATGATAGCCTTGCTGGTAGGTTTTCTTGACTTGATTTTTCCCATTTGGCACTTTGAATGTATCATGCCAGGCCCTTCTGTCTTGGAATGTTTCTGCTGAAAAATCCCCTGCTAGCCTTTTGGGTTTTCCTTTTTAAGTTACTGCCTCCTTTTGTCTTTCTGCTTTTAAAATTTTGTTTGTCACTATATTTTGCCAATTTAACTACAATGTGTCTTGGTATGAATCTGCTTTTGTTGATTTTGGTCAAAGTTCTCTGTGCCTCCTATATATGTTTCCTTCCCCAGATTAGGGAAGCTTTTAGTTATTATCCAAATGAATTTTCTGTCCCCTTTTTTCCTCCTCTCTTCTTCTTGGACTCCTATAATTTGGATGTTATTACATTTGATGAAGTTACTATGTTTCTTAAGTCTGTTCTCATTTTGCAAAATTCTTTTTTTCTCTCTTTTGTACAGCTTCATTACTTTCCATTACTCTGTCTTCTCAGTCAGTAATTCATTGCTCTGCTTCTTCCAGCCTGCTGTTCATTCCATCAAGTGTTTCTTATTTTGTTTATTGAGCCCTTTATTTCTGCTGTTATTCTTTATCTCTCTGTTAACGGTCTTACTCATGTCTTCCACTTTTTTCTCAAGTTCAGTGAGTATCCTTATGATCATTGTTAAAATTCTGCATCAGGTGTGTTACTTATATCTGTTTTGCTTAGATCTTTGGCCATTGCCTTTTCCTGTTCTTTCATTTGGGACAGTTTTCTTTGTCTTCTCATTTTGTCTAAGTCTTTGTGTCTGTTTCTTTGTTAGGAAAGTCAGCTTAGGTCTCCTGTTTTTAAAGGTAATGGCCTTATGAAAAGAGATTCTCTAATGCCCTGCCATGTAGTGTCCCCTGTTTCCCAGGGCCTGGCACTCTAGGTAGTGCCTCCAGTGTGTGTTGTGTGCACTCTGCTGTTGTGTTCTGGCTGTTTTATCCTTCAGGTCAGTTGTGTGCAGAAGCTTTCCTTGCCTGCTGTGGGCAGTGTTTGTCCCTGACCAGAATGTGGTGAGTTTTAACTAGGTGTGCTCTGGTCTGCTTGTGAAATGAGACCTGTTGCCACTGCCGCCAGAACTGAGGCCCCACAAAATTCCTAGGTTGAGAGACTGGGTGTGGGTAGGAATTTGGGCTGGTCTTATTGGGGAGGGGGCCCACCTTGCTGAGACTGAGGCAAGTGAGACTGGAAAGGGCGGTTCCACTGGAGCACCGGAGGGCGGGGCTTGGTGTAAGCAAGTTAGGTAGCCAGTGGTGGCACTGCACTGATCTCCTCAGGGGGCCTTTGCTTATACTGAAGTGTGGGGGAGGGAAATGTAGCCTTTCCATGAAGGCTGCCTCTCTGGGACATGCTCCAAGATGAGCAAATAAACTCCCACTGTGTGCCCCAGGAGCTCTTCAGATCGCTGTTCCCATGCTGTATGTCCATGGGTTGTTTGCCTACATTCTCTCCAAGAGCAGCACAGTGCCCTTGGGGCTCTATCCCAGCCAAGCCTGCTGACCATTAAAGTTCCAGGCTTTAACCCTGTTAGTTGCAAGAACTCAGGATATTTGGCCCTTCTTGGCTTTCCAAGCCAGTTGCTGTGGGGATTGATTTTCCCTGTGTGCTCCCCTGGGTACTGGGCTGTTTTTCACCCTTCTCTGCAGCTGTGTCTTCCTTCCCACCTCAGTGGCCAAGATCTGTTTCTCTCCCAAACTGTGTCTCTACACTTCCTACCTTCTTCAGTGTGGCCTCTTCTCTACTTTTAGTTGTGGAGTTTGTTCTGCCAGTCTTCGGGGTCAATTTCTGGGGTATTTAGGGTGACTTGATAGTTACATAGTTGTATTCATGGGACAAGGTGAGCCTAGGGTTTTTCATACTGTGCCACCATCTTCCATCCTCAATCTAGAGCAGCAGCTTTTCAACCTTTTTGGTTTCTGGACTTTATGTTCTTTAATGTTAATTTACTTGAAATTAAGAAATATTACAAAGTTATTCTAGAGAGTGACTTTTTTTTTTTTCCCTTCACTGCCCTCCATTCTGTTCCGTCCAGTACTTGGTCCTTCTTAAAGCTAGGCCCTTCACAAGGAAATGAGTGGGGTTTCAAAATACAAACAGCAAGATGTCCTTCCTTCTCTGAAAGTGTTTATAATCATGTATTTAAACTTAATTAGGTAGGAAGCTACTATATAAAAGATATGTGTAAAGATTATGAGAGCATAGTGTGAAGAATACCTAATTCTGTAGGAAAAAGAAAGGAAAAAGGATTAATTTGTACCTTATTTCTGAATCACTGATTTTTATAACTCCTAGAAGAAAAATTATTAAGCAGCCAGGCATTTATTTATTGAGTCAGTCTGTGTGCTAGATGGGTGATGTTATGTAGCAGTAAAAACATGGACTTGGGTAGGGCCTTAGACTGGGTTCCTACTGGCTCTTCTGCTTACTAGCTGTAACAGTGAATTTTTAACTCACCAGTGACTAAATTTCTTTAGATAAGTAAAATGAGTATAATTTAAATAATTTTATAGCGTTACTATGATGGTTAAAAGAGTTAATGTAAGTAGAGTACTAGAACATATTGGCACATAGTTCTGTTTACTACTTTATTACATAAAAAGGGGAAAAGATATTATTTCCTTGATTATACTAACTTCTAGTAGTTTTATAGAGATCTTATATTTTAAAATGATGGCTGAAAAATTATATAATGTGGAAGGTTAATTTTATCTTTTTTTATTCCCTTGTTATTGTTATTGCACATTTTAGTGCTTTGACTTGTATAAGAGGAGAAAATTGATAAAAGAACAGATCTCTTAGCAGTTAAAATGCATTTTACCTAAATTCACATTAATGATTTTTTTAAAGTACTTTCCCGCCCCGTAAATTCATGATAGACACCTTACATGATGTTGCTAGAGAAATTAATGGGTAGGTTTCTCAAACCTCATTTGAGAAAAAAATTGTTGATATCACTAGGTACTAGTCATTTTATGTACATTTGTAATCATTTTTGAAGGACATGGTTGCTAGTATATAGGGACATAAACTTCTGAATTGCCTGGTTAACTTTATAAACAAAAGGTTGCTCATATTTTAATATTAAGAGATTGCTCAAATAAACCTGTCTCAAGTTGTCCTTAATAAATTTTGTGTCAAAACCAGTGTCGGGTTTTATAATAAGCTATAAATATTATTGCATTCTAGGGTGTTGATTATTGAGAGCTAAGTCTTTTGAACCATCAGTGAAAAATCATTAAATTTAATCTTTTTTGTATACAGAAAGAATAGAAAAAAGAATAGAAAACTTTCTCTGCCCTTTTGTGTCACTGCGGATGTCAGAGAGATAGATACTAATGCTAACGAAATGTGTATACAGAAGGTAAATACGCATTAGGGCTCCAGGGAAAACCTTAATTGGAGTGATAGGCTTAAAACAAGAGACTTATGCTGCCACTTTTTAATTTCCAGGTAAAATAAAATCTGAGAGCCAAAAAAGACCTTTTTGTTTTCTCTTGGTAAAAGAATCCATATATTTGGAAGCAGTTGGAACCACAAAGAGGGTCCATTTTGAACTCATTGAGAAGAATTTTAATGCTGTAGGCACTTTTTAAATTACCTTGAACATTCTCACTCACTGTAATTTCATGATGATTTCTCTCTCGCTACCCCCCAATATTTGAGTAAAGTTAATTAGAGTAAAATACATTCTGGAGTTCAGTAATAATTAATTCATACCCATTTTACTGTCTCTTACTATTCATGAGTTGTGGAGTACCTTGGTGAGTACCATTAGGTTTTCTTTCCTATTGATTGTTTGCACACCTAATGACTTGGATTTTAATCAAAATTTTAGCCTGCTGTTATGAAAGCAGTCATATAAATGAACATGTATTCAAGTGCCTAGGAACTCACTATAGACCTTGTCCTAAGGCATGAAAAAAACAAACTGATTTTTAAGCATTAGATCAAATCCTGTAGTAAATATTTATTTTTAATTTCTATATAAAATAATCAGCAAATCTTAGAGACCCACATATTTCAAACAATATTTGTTGTAAGAGTGAAATAGGAAAAGTTTTCTTTTTTTTTTTTTTAAGATTTAGAGAGCAAGAGGGAGGGGCAGAGGGAGAAGGAGAAAGAGAATCCTCAAGCAGACTCTCACTGAGTGTGGAGCCTGATGTGGGGCTCAATCCCAGGACCCTAAAATCATGACCTGAGCCGAAATCAAGAGCCGGCAGCTTAACCAACTGAGCCACCCAGGCACCCTGGGAAAGTTTTTCATATGGAATTTAGCTTTATTTTTTAAAAAAGATACCACATTCACAGAGATGGGCTAATAAGATGATTGGGCATTAATTCAAAAAGATATATGCACTCCTTTGTTTATGGCAGCATTATTTACAACATCCAAGATCTTGCAGCAACCTAAGTGCCCATTGATAAGTGAACAGTTAGGGAAGATGTGGTAAATATATACAATGGAATATTACTCACCCTTAAAAAAGAATGAAATCTTGCCATTCATGACAACATGGATGGATCTAGAAGATATTATGCTAAGTGAAATAAGACAGAGAAAGGCACATATCATATGATTTCACTTATATGTGAAATCTAAAAAACAAAACAAATGAACAAACACATGAAAACCAGAAATTTTATAAATACAGAGAACAAATTAGTGGTTGCCAGGGGGAGGGGAGTTGTGTGGGTAGGCAAAATAGGTGAAGGGAATTAAGAGATACAAAGTGATCTTTGTGATATAAAAAGGTACAAGAGGTCCAGTGATAAAATAATACAATAAAAATAAAATTTTCATTTAACTCTAATACTGAGTTTAGTTTTTCCCTTTTATCTGTTTGTTTCTTTTCTAGGTTAAGAATGTTACTTAAAATTGCATGGAAATTTTATTATAGTTTATCACTCCATTTAAAAAGGAAAGTTCAAATCATCCTATATTGCAGTTAAGAAATTTGTTAACATATAAAGTATTTAGGATGTCATAGATGGTTGCATGCTTGCAGAGAACTTTGTATAACATTTAAGAAGGCAAGTGAGGATGTATAGTAGAAGATCTGACTAATTTGGCCTTCATTCCCTCTGTAAGACTACTGATTGATGGCTATGGCTTGTTTAATACTAACTCATAGCTAGTAGGCTTTTCTTTAGTTGGAACTTACATTTTCTTAATAGTTGTTGTATTCCAGCTTTGTTATTGTAATTACATAATTTAATCAAATATTATCTAAGCCAATGAAATATTAATGGAGAAATATTAAAGGAGAGTCATTTCTATGAAAACTTTGGAAAGACTTGATAAAGGATGTAAGGAAAACATCTAAAGGTCTGTAAAGGTCATACAAATCTCGAAGAGTTTGGCATTCATTGCTTTACCGGTGTTTTTAACTTTTCCCTGCATGTTTAAAGAAATTGCCTAGAAACTGTAGAGTCCATGTTGGCACGACATGACTTATGTAAGGAATCTGCGTAATGGCCTTGGTCTCATAGCAAAAGATTGGTAAGCACATTTGAATGCTTCAAGCTAAAATGCTTAGAGTACATAGGTGTACTTTTTTCCCTTTTGTGATTCCCTGTATTACAAACTTGATTAGCAGACTGGTTGATTCACCAGTTCTTATTTTCAGTGAACGTACCTTCTATCGCAGACATTTTTCTTGAACTCTAACTTGGAAGAAAGTTAATTGTAGGACTGAAGCACTTTTTCAGACTTTAACATGGAATTTGCAATAAAAGAAGGATTTTGTGCATAAGATCACTTGTAGTTATAGCAACAGTTATAAAATTTTGTATTCAAGCCATTTTTTAAGAAGATTTTGTAGTTAGGTTTTGGGACCCTCTTCTCCTTTCTAGCATTGTTTGCCCCTCTTTAAAAAAAAAACAAAAACAAAAACAATGGCTTCCTTTTAAATTTCCTCTTCCAGGGAATCAGTTCCTTGGAACAGTTCATATAGAGTCATTAGAATATTTCATTTTCTAGTGAATATTAGATGGAAATGTGGAACACTTCAGTTACAGCTTACTTGGAAAATTAAAAGGAGGGTATTTCCTATTTATTTTATCTCTTATCTTGGGGATCTGAAAATATCTTTTAAGAATTACTGGGCAACAGGATTGGCCTATACTCAAATCTTAGGAGGCACAGTGCCCAGCGAGGGCCCCAAAGCTTTCTTGCTGGCTGCCTACTCTGGAGCAGCTGACTAACCAGATGCAGAGCACATTGATCTGGTCATAATTGCTTTCATCCTAAAGCAGAGCAAGTTAACACAATTTAGATCAAGAGCCACATTAGAAGATGCTGACCTCAGGATAACCTCTCATTTCCTACCTTTGAAACAGGAACAATTCTAGTCACTCCCTAACTTCTAACCACAAAATTGCATGGGATCATATAGCCACATCTAAAGATTGTGACCTTTTGACTTTCTTTACCTTTTATACAGATGGATTCAGAATAATAAAAGAAACAATAGTCTTAACCTGTTCTTTGTTGAACGGAGAAATAATCCCTCCCCTTTCCTACTTTTTTTCCTATTGAAATCTTTCTAGACCATTCCTATAGATGCAGTGTAGATGAAATAGACCTGGGACTATGTTTGTAAATAGCATACCAAGAGTGTGACAACTCTTTTGTCTGTGTTAGACAGCAGATCATTGTTTTCTGATATACACATTTTCAGGTCATTGCTCTTGGTAAATGTAGGCCTCCCATTATTCTCCACATATTCCAACCAGATTTTATTGAGCTTCATTTTCTAGAGATTTCAACTTTGTTTCTGCTATTTTGCACATGACAGAATAGATAATTTCATATATCGAAAACTGTAAGTTGCTGGTAGATAAGAGGGACTGAAAATTGTGAGCAACTTTTTTTTTAAAGATTTTATTTATTTATCTGAGAGAGAGAGAAGGGGGAGGAGCAGAGGGAGGACAAGCAGACTCCGTGCTGAGTGAGGAGCCCAACAGGGGGCTGATCCCAGGATCCTGAAATCATGACCTGAGCCGAAACCAAGAGTCAGACATGTAACCGACTGAGCTGCCCAGGTGCCCCAATTGTGAGCAATTTCTATCTCATAAACTACAAAGCCACTTTCTATCCCATTCATTTTGGGGAATGACATAAATCTACTCTAGTACATTAAGTACAGTTACATATTTCTTACTTTGTTAGTAAGAAATTCAAATTCAAGAATTAACTACAGAATTGAGAACTACTGTTTTACTTTGTAAGTCTGCCTGATACGAAAGGAACTACCTACCCACCACGATAGAGGTCTCTGTGCTTGACTCTTGGAAGATGTATTGAGTTGGAACAAAAGAAGGAGGAAGAGCAGAAATCATTAAAAAATGTCATGAAATGAGAGGAAAAAAGGAAATATGGAGGTAATAAAATTTATTGAGGTGTTTTATAAGTAATATAATTTTGTTGACTTAAGTATTTTTCTACTCAGAAAAAAACAACAGGACCCACCTTCCTGATGATTGATGGCATTGAACCACCTATCATCTTGGCTAAATCTTCATAAGACCACTGATATATATTGACTCGTTCTGAGTGTCCAGGGTTATAAGTGATATTCCTGGTAGCACAAAGTTAATTGACTTATGTAAGGATCAAATTATGGATCTTAACTATAGCCAGTCACTTTAAACAAGCATGAGTTACCATTAACTGACTTTTTTCGGATAGTTGAATTTAAATTTTTTTTTAAAGATTTTATTTATTTATTTGAGAGAGAGAGTGAGTGAGCCAGAGAGAGCAGAAGCAGGGGGGAGAGGCAGAGGGAGAGGGAGAAGCAGACTCCCCCCTGAGCAGGGAGCCCCCTACGTGGGGCTCAATCTCAGGACCCTGAGATCATGCCCTGAGCCGAAGGCAGATGCTTAACTGGCTGAGCCACCTAGGCGCCCCTGGATAGTTGAATTTAAATAGCAGCTTATAATTCTACTTATTTTTCAGAGATGATTTTTATTTTCTTCATGTCTTGTTTGTCGTATGTGTTGCAATACAGTAGAATAAGAACAGATACTATACAATATATAATGTTACTTTAGTATATTAGTGGCTGTGGTTTATTATTATTAGAACTAAGGGACTTTTCATATGGATATTTATTTTTCTTTCCCATATTTGAAGGACTGGGTTATACTGCCCATAAAAGTAACACAGAAATGACATGCTATGTAGGAAGGTAACATCTGTGTTCATACAGTAAATGAGTGTGGCTGTTTCTCTGATGGAATATCTAACACTTGACAGTACTATTCTCAAAAAGAGTTTATTGATAATTGTAAATAACTTTATTTAAAAATATACTGGATAGGTCTTTTGGGTGGTGCCAGCTGCACACTCCCCTGCACCCCTCGTAGCCATGCCTCACAAAATGGAAGAAATCAAGGACTTTCTGCTCACAGGCAGGCTAAAGGATGCCAAATCTGTCAAGATCAAGAAAAATATGGGTAATGTGAAGTTTAAAGTTTGATACAGCATATACCTTTATATGTTAGTCATCACAGATAAAGAGAAGGCAGGGAAACTGAAGCAGTTCCTTCCCTCCAGGTTTGGCAGCGAAGGAGCTGAAATGAACCTGGCACACTGATTTGAACTGTATTAAAATTCTTAAAAATAAAAAAATTACACACACACACACACCAGCTAATCTAGAAAGGCTGGAGGGTTTGCTCGAGGTTTTTTTGTCCTTCACTTTGTCAGAAACCTCTTAGAAGTGTTGAAATAAAACCAGGAATAGTTGAAAATTTTTCCTAACTATTTGTGGTATTGAGTCTGGAATTTGTATTTATGAGTCACCCCAAGGAGAAATGTTCAAAGGCCTACTGAAGGAGGAAAGAGGCATGTTTACAGGTCTCCTGCAAAGGTAGTATTTATAGTATTAATCTACTTTGTATAAACCTAGTTCTAAAAATACTTTAAAAAACTGTCAATTAAAATATCATCATTAGAAAATTTGTTAAGCACACTTTGGTGTAACAGTAAATGAAATTTGGTGACTTATACATAATTTGATACTGCTAAAATTGCTTTAAGGTGTGGGTTTTCTTTTGAAAAAGATGATCATGCATGCTTTGACTTAATTTTACTCAAGAATATTACAAAAATTAAAAGGAAAGGCAGTTTGTGTTTCACTTGTTATCTGTACATGGGCCAATTTATTTTTGAGCAGATTAATGGAAGGAGCACATAGGTTTTAAATTTCTATTTTATCAGGATTTGCTTAGTAGCTTAATGACTCTTTGGTGAATCACTTAAGTTTTGAGCTTTTGTTTTCTCATTTGTATAACAGGAATGGTAAATAATTACACTTTACCTCATAGAATCATTTTAAGAATCAAGTAAGATGTGGAGACTGCTTATAAACTCCATAGGGCTAAGTAAATAGTGGAAAAGTAATTTCATTTAGATATATTTAAGGATAAATTTAAAGCTTTAAAAATTTTTATGGATAAATAATAAATACTAATACAATGTATAGACATTCAGAGGATTATTAAACTGGCAAAAAGTTTTTGAGGCAGGGGCGCCTGGGTGGCTCAGTCGTTAAGCGTCTGCCTTCGGCTCAGGTCATGATCCCGGGGTCCTGGGATGAAGCCCCGCATCAGGCTCTCTGCTCAGCGGGAAGCCTGCTTCTCCCTCTCCCGCTCCCCTTGCTTGTGTTCCCTCTCTCGCTGTGTCTCTGTCAAATAAATAAATAAAATCTTAAAAAAAAAAAAAAGTATTTGTGGCAAAAAGACAAAGATTTGGTGTCTGAAAAAGATTTTATCATAACCAAGTCATACTTTTTGCAAATTAAGCACCTTCCTCGTATACCTTGTTCTATCTCCTGTTTTTGATGACCTCCTAAGTTCTTGAACATATTTAATAGCTTTCATGGATGAGACTGAAGGTAGAACTGAATTTGCAGCATTTTCCCTAAAAGGGAGGACTAATTTGCTAATCTTAATTTTTTTCAAGGCAGTTTTTGGTTTATTTGTGAAACAGAGAGGAAAATATTTTCATTTTCCCATTTAGGAAGTAATGTAGACTAAGCATACTGAGATGATTTCCTAAAATACTTGCTGTGTTTCTTTCTAGTACCCACTAAGAGGGTTATTGCAAAGATATGTTTAAAGCACTAAGGAAACAAGATGGAAAGAAACAGAACAAAATAAAAAACAAGTAACATAACCAGATGATTTAACATATGTATAATTGGAGTTCCTAAGTGTTATGGTTTGAATGTTTGTTCCCCCAGATTTCATGTTGAAATCCTAATGCCCAGTTTAATGGTATTAGGATGTGAAGTTTAGGAAGGTGCTGAGGTCATGAGGGTGGAGCCTTCATGTGTGGAATTAATGCTTATATAAGAGAGATCCTCAGAAAGCTCCCTAGCCCCTTTGACCGTGTGAGAACACAGCAGGAAGTCTACAGCACAGAAGAGGGTCCTCAGATGATCATCCTGGCACCTTGATCTCAGACTTCTAGCTTCCAGACTGTGAGGAATAAATTTCTGTTGTTTATAAGCTGACTAGTCTATAGTATTTTGTTATAGCAGCCAAGCAGATTAAGACATTGATGAAATGGATAGGAGAAAAGGGCAGAAGCAATATTTGAAGACATCATGGCTATTTATCAAAACTGTTAAGACCACTGATGGAAGAAGCTCAGTGAACCCAAAACAGGATAAATAACAAACACTTACCCTTAGTGTTTTAGAAACTTTTTTTTATTATGTTATGTTAATCACTGTACATTACATCATTAGTTTTTGATGTAGTGTTCCATGATTCATTGTTTGCGTATAACACCCAGTGCTCCATGCAGAACGTGCCCTCTTTAATACCCATCACCAGGCTAACCCATCCTCCCACCCCCCTCTCCTCTAGAACCCTGTTTGTTTTTCAGAGTCCATCCTCTCTCATGGTTCATCTCCCCCTCCGATTTCCCCCCCTTCATTCTTCCCCTCCTGCTATGTTCTTTTTTTTTTAACATGTATTATTTGTTTCAGAGGTACAGATCTGTTGATTCAACAGTCTTGCACAATTCACAGAGCTCACCATAGCACATACCCTCCCCAATGTCTATCACCCAGCCACCCCATCCCTCCCACCCCCCACCACTCCAGCAACCCTCAGTTTGTTTCCTGAGATTATGAATTCCTTGGCTGAGCGAAATAAGTCAATCAGAGAAAGACATGTATCATATGATCTCACTGATAGAAACTTTTTCATAGCACCACTAAGCCAAAAGAAATAATTAATGATTCTGTTTATTAAGTAGGAGTCTAGTACTGTGTCTGCCTGCTATTGCTGTGTTTCCCTCAGCACATAGTTCCAGATCACAGTGCTAAAACCTACGTACAAATAGAATAATCTTAAAAACAGAAGGGGGGAAAAGACATGTTAGTTACAGAGAAATAATAAGAATTTTCAAAGGTGACTTTTTAACCGACTGTAAGTCAAAAGACAGTGGAATGACACCTTTAAAGTGCTGAAAGAAAAAATTGATAACCAGTGAAAATATCCTTCAAAACCAAAAATGAAATAAATATATTCTTGGATAAACAAAAGCTAAGAGAAGTCATCAGCGGCATACCCACACTTCAGAAAATATTAAGGAAGTACACCAGGCTAAAGAAAAAAATTCTGAGGTAGAAACATGACGGAATGAAGAGTACTGGAATAGCTAACTACGGTGGGCAGGGCTGTTAATTGCTTAAACCAATAGTTTTAACAATGTCTAGTATTCCATTGGAAATGTTATATTGGAAAACGGTATAACATGTAGAAGAAATTATATGACAGCAATAGCAAAAAGAGGAAGTAAATAGAGTTAAATTATAAGAATCTCTCATTTGGGACATGGTAAAAGTACTAATTTAAGATAGAAACTAAAGATGTGTTTTTGTATCTTTTACAGTAACCACTGAAAAAATGATGCTAAAAGATAAGCCTATAAAGTACATAAAATAGGATAATAAAATAGTTGATTAATAGAAAAGGAAGGAAAGGAAGAACAAAGGACAGAGAGCAAGGGGACAAATGGAAAATAAATAGATGATGGACTTAAACTCAACTACATCAGTAATTAAATGCAAATGGACTAAATGTTTCCATTATAAGACAGATTACCAGGCTGAATCAAAAAAGCAAAACCCAACTATATGCTGCTTACAAAGCATAAACAGAAGTTCAGAGTAAAAATATGGGAAGCAATGTACCATGCAGATGCTAACTAAGAAATGGCTTGTGTGACTATACTAATAGGAGATACAGTGGCTTTAGCCAAGAAACATTATTGGAGATAAAAAGGGATAATGTTAAAAGGGCCAATTCATTAGGAAGATAGAACATTTCTAATTTGTATACACCTAATTACATAGCTTCAAAATATGTAAAGCAAAATTGAGCTAAAAGGAAAAACAGGTAAGTCCACAATTATTGTTGTGGATTTAGTAGACCTCTATGATAGACATCTCTGATAGAACAAATAGACAAAGAATCTGTAAAGAAATGAACAGTGACCTTTACCTCACACCAAATACAAAAAATAATTGAAAATGGTTAATGGTCTTAAATTGTAAGGCTAAAAATATAAAACTTGAAGATGAAAAATACAGAAAAAATGTTTGTGGTGTACTCGTACCAAAAATTTTAGGATGCAAAGAGAACTAACCATAAAATGAACAAAAGAGATCAAAAGGCAAACCACAGAACAGAAAAATATATTTGTAATACATGTCAGACAAAGGACTTAAAGAAGTCTTAAGACAACTCTATTAAAAGTGGACAAAAGATTTGAAGAAGTTATATGAATGGATCTTAAGCACATGAAAGAGGTGGTCAACATCATTAGTCACTAGGAAAACACAAATTAAAATGACAGATGCATCAGGATGGCTAGAATTAAAAAAGGTAATACCAGTGTTTATGATGATGTGGAGTAAATAGAACATATACATTGCTGGTGGGAATATAAAACTTGTACAGCCACTTTGGAATACTGGCCATTCCTTAGAAAGTTAAACAGACATCTACTATAATGACCCAGCAAAAAAGATGTATATAAGAATATTCATAGGAACTTCAATCACAATATTCAGAAACTGGAAAAAAGTGTTCATTAACAAGCTAATGAAGAAAATGTGGTATATCCATACAGTGAAATACTTTTCAGCAACAGCAAGAAACTGGATGCACACAGCCACATGGATTAATCTCAGATTCGTCATGCTGAGTAGAGAAGTCACGCATGTAAGGATAATATTTACTCTTACATGACTCCATTTTATATGGCATTTCTAAAGAATGTACTACCTTAAGGAGCTGACACAAAGCTGCTAATGGAGCTGCTTGATCACCTTGCAGCACTGTGACCTCTCTTTCAAAAGTGTGCAAAGTTCAAAAAACAATTGTTAATTATTTTTTAAGTCACGATCTCTTGAATAAGTAGTGCTTCATGGAACCCTAGGATTCTGTGGAACCCCAGTTGAAAAAGTCTGTCCTGGGAGTTCTAATTAGTAATACTAATTGATAATGTATTTATTTCCTTGCAAAACTGGAAATAATGTGGATTTTGCTTAGATGTATAGGGTATACATCTGTCAGTCTTTGTCCCCTTAAGTCTTTTGGCGGTGAATAGCACATGAGTTATTAATGATACATGTCTAAAGTCTGGCTTCTTCCATTAATGTACCTTGGATGCTGAGAAGATACATTTAAAACATTTGATTTATAGAGTGGAAATAATTTTTGTTAGTCTTTACCTCCCCTGTGTCCCCTACAGCAGCAGTACATGAGAAGTGAAATGAATTTCTCAAAGACTCAAACTGCTGTTGTGTTTAGTTTCTCCTCGTTAATATCGTCATCATTATGGGTTACATTTGACTGCTTGCTTTCTGGAAAAAAAAAATTTTTTTTTTTTAAGTAGTATGTGATTAGGGGTCAACAAGCTATATAACTCTAGAGTTAAGAATGGCTTTACATTTTTAAAGGTTGTTTTAAAAAAATTGGCAGACACTGTGTATGCGGCCTATAAAGCCTAAAATATTTACTGTTGACTAACTGCAGATAAAGTTTGCTGATACCTGAACTAGAGAATCTTCTAATATATTTATTTACAATTATTTCAGGAGTATTCTGTAAATATTTTCTTTAACTGTTTTGATGTAAGAAAGTAGAATTTATCATAAATATAATTTTAACAGCATTGTTGAAATATTTCAGTGTAAAGCTTACCCTCTAAAATGTATAATTCAGGGATTTTTAATATATTTACATTTGTACAGTCATCACCATAATTTAATTTTAGAACATTTTCGTGACCACCCCAAAAAACCTTATAGCCATTCTTCTCCATCCTCTCCCATCTCCTGCCTTAGCCCTGCAAATGTTGAATGAAATTATTTAGCCCACCAGTTGGAAGTAACAGAAATGAACTAAGGTTAATATTTGTGCTATTTGTTGAGTAAATAAAATGATAAAACTACAGAGGAAATAAAAATAAAAGTTTAAGAAACCAAAATACTTATATGTACTCTAAGAACTGGTATAATAGCAACTGGCAATAAAAAAGTTATTAAAATATATTCTGAGATAATACCCCTTAAAAATATTTTATTTGTTTATTAGAGAGAGGACACGAGTGGAGGAGGGGAGGGAGAAGGAAAAGCAGACTCCCCACTGAGCAGGGAGCCCAACTCGGGGCTCGTCCCGGGACCCCGGGATCACGACCTGAGCTGAAGGCAAACGCTTAACCAGCTGAGCCACCCGGGCGCCCCAGTACATTAGATTATTAATGTGGCAGAGTTCTTTCAGGAATTTTTAAAAGTCCATGAAAGAACCCATGAAGTCATAGTTTAACTTACAGCATTTTTCCCCTTAGTGATTTATGCAATAATGCTGTGTTCTATAATTGATGGCATCTTAAATTTGGTGAAATACGTATGTTTCAAATGATGTATTCGTAAGCCAGCTATTCCAGAGGAAGATTCAGAACATTTCAGACAATAAAAATATTAAAATTAATCACTAGGAAAAGATTTGGTCTAAAAGAAAAAGCTGCTTACTTTTCGAAGTAATAAAATAGCGTTCATCTAAAATTTTAGCAGTTCAGGCCTTTCCTTAATCCACATTAATCTTGTGATGATTTTTGAATACATGAGAGTTTTAAAGTTTTCATGTAGACACTGAATTTGAGCCTTAAGATTGTTTCCGACTCTTGAGGTTCTGATTTAGTTTTGAAGATCTGCGTATTGCCTAATTTATAGAGTATAGCATGGGTTGCTGTTCTTTTAAAGTTTGGGGTGTTAAAATAGATGCCCTTATTTTAGTGTTGATTATTTATATAATTTCCTCAGAAGGCATGAGAAAAATAAAATTGCTGAATTTAACTAGAGTTTTGTAATTCTAAGTATTTACAGAATATTACCTTAAGTATATAGAGAGGAGAAATTGCATAGGTGATGCTGGCTTTTAAGGTATTTTTTATCAGCTTCAGACTCATCCTTCTTAAACTTTTTTTTTGTGGTGTCGGAGCTGAGACCCTACAAACTATATTTCTTGTTTACCACCTGGTTCCATATTAAATTCTGCCAGTAGGAGGGTGGGAAATAGGAAAGCAAGAGGAGGGACAAGGGATTTGCTCCTTTATGTTTACTTCTTCCTATCAGTATCTTCACAGCAACAGGACTTCACCCTGGCAAGAATAGTAGTGGCAAATGGCTCCATTTTGCATTTTTCCACACTCATAGAACTCTCATTACATCCCTCCTAGATAACATCAACTAGCCTTTTGTTCCCTTTCAGAGATTTGTGTCCCAGTTTTGAAGGGACCCTCCTCAAGTTCTTGGTTCTTCGTGTTCTTCAAGGAGTGCTTTATTTTAAGAGATCTGGGCTCCAGTTTTATAGGGTTTCTCTAAACCTTTGAGTTTCAATAATTCCAGTCACTTCCTTTTGTTTTCCATCAGCTCTGGGGAATAGCTGCTTCCTGTAATTATTTTCTTTGTGATTATATGAGTCCCTTTTTTGCCTTCCCAGTTCTCCAATTTGTGGTTAACAACTTATACTAAATTCTCTGTTAAAATTACTGGTGTGATTTCTGTCTTTTGACTGATACCTGACTAATAGACTGGTCTAAATATTAGACCTTTGCAAACCAAAGTCCTGGAGATCACATTAGGACATTCTTCATTTAGTAGTTATTGGACCTCTGCAATGTGGTAGGCCTTTCTTTGTTCTCTGTATTCTCTGTCAGATGTCCTCCCTTATCTGTGGTCCCAGAGCTGCTTGAGAATATGTCATTATTACACTTCATTGTCACTGCCTGCTTTTCTGTATTTCTCACCTTGAGGCCAATTGATAGTGTTTGTTTCTTTGTCCTTAGTTCCTAACACAAGATTTGTATAAACTAGATGTTCAATAAATATTTTAATTAATGAACATGCTTGTAGGTATGGTTGTAAAGGGCAGAAGTCATGACAAAAATTATCTGATGAAGGAAAGGATCTTATTTTGATTATTTTTGGCATCTGAAGGTCCTCAGATACGGAGATATTTAAACCAGGTGTTAATATGGCATCAAAAGGTTATTTAATACTCTTCTAAAAGTCACATACCTAAGGCTTGATTTGGGTTTTCTGGTTCAGTTGTTCTAGTTCAGTTGTTTGTGAGATTGAATGTGCTTTATCTCAACTACATTTTCACCACCTCTTATATAGCTCTGTTCTAGGGAAGAATCCAGATCCATTCATCATGATACTTCTCAGGTTATCAGGCCTCTACCTGTCATGTCTCACTTTTAATTAAGACTTTAAGCTTCCCTTTCCCTTCTACCTTCATTGTGCTCATGGAGTGAACCCTGTGCTTCACTGTACTTTTAGTTATTAGTGCATTATTAATGCTTGATACAGGACCACCCAGAGGGTTTCCAAGTCTTCTAGTTATTTTGATTGCAGTACACTTTCTCTTCAGTATTTAGTGGGGTCACCCTGACCTACAAATATCCCAGTTTCAGACCCTTACCTCCATTATTGGCACCCATGTCTTTCCTATTGTTATAATCTTTAGTGTAGGCTACCTCCCCACTCAGTTTAAAGTAAACAATTTAAATCTATAGTTACTCTTTTCCAAAATGAGAGATTTGGGACATCTTTCTGTTCCTAATTAACTTGTAGTAGAGGATCTGTTGATCAGCTAACTGGACAATTTGAATGTCTTGGTCTACAATACTGAGATTTTAGGGAAAAAAGTAAATATTTCCCCGAAATTTCTTTATACTTGTTGAGGGGTATGGATTGTTTTGCTTCATCTTTAACAATTTTGATGGGTATTTGGTCATTTGGCCTTTTCTTTATTTGCTTTTTTGAGTTTTTATGTTAAATCTTTCTGTTATAGTGTCGTTAACATAGAGTGCTATATTTGTTTCAGGTATACATTATAGTGATCCAACAGTTCTGTACATTACTTAGTGCTCATCAAAACAGGTGCACTCCCAATCCCCTTCTCCTGTTTCACCAGTTTCCCTACCTACCTCCCTTCTGGTAACCATCTGTTTGTTAAGAGTCTGTTTTTTTGGTTTGTGTTTGTGTGTGTGTGTGTCTCTCTCTCTGTCTGTCTCTCTTTTACTTTTCCCCTTTGTTTCTTTTCTTTTTTTTTTTTAAAGATTTTATTTATTTATTTGACAGAGACAGAGACCGCAAGAGAGGGAACACAAGCAGGGGGAGTGGGAGAGGGAGAAGCAGGCTTCCGTCGAGCAGGGAGCTCGATGTGGGACTCGATCCCAGGACCTTGGGATCATGACCCGAGCTGAAGGCAGACGCCTAATGACTGAGCCAACCAGGCGCCCCTCCCCTTTGTTTCTTAAATTCCACATATGAGTGAGATCATGTGGTATTTGTTTTTCCCTGACTAGGTTATTTGGCTTAGCATTACATTTTCTCGCTCCATCCATGTTGTTGCAAATGGCAAAATTTCATTCTTTTTTATGGCTGAAAAATATTCCATTATATTCCATTACACACACATGTGTGCACACACATATTATATATATATATATATCCATCCATTATCCATTCATCTGTCAGTGGACACTTGGGCTGCTTCCATAGTTCATCTGTTGTAAATAATGCTGCAATAAACATGGGGTGCATATATCCTTTTGAATTAGTGTTTTTGTATTCTTTGGGTAAATACCCAGTAGCATGATTACTGAATCATAGGGCAGTTTTGTTTGTTTGTTTTTTAAGTAGGCTCCATGCCCAGTGTGGAGCCCAATGCGGGTTTCAAGCTTATAACCCTGAGATCAAGACCTGAGCCGTGATTGAGAGTTGGACACTTAACCAACTAAGTAGGGCAGTTGTATTTTTAATTTTTTGAGGAACCTCTACACTGTCTTCCTCAGTGTCTGTACCAGTTTGTATTCCCACCAACATTGCACAAGGGTTCCTTTTTCTCCATATCCTCGCTAACACTTGCTGTTTCTTGGTTTTGATTTTAGCCATTCTGACATGTTTGACATGATTTCCATTGTGGTTTTGATTTTTCATTTCCCTGATGATGCGTGATGTTGAGCATCTTTTCATGTGTCTTACATGTGTCTTAAGTGTGTCTGTTGGCCATTTGTGTATCCTCTTTGCAGAAATGTCTGTTCATGTCTTCTGCCCATTTTTAATTGGATTATTGGTTTTTGGAGTGTTGAGCTGTATCAGTTCTTTATATATTTTGGATACTAACCCTTTATCAGACATGTCATTTGCAAATATCTTCTTCCATTCAGTAGGTTGTCTTTTAGTCTTTTTTACTTTTGCTTTGCAGAGATTTTTTTTTTTTTTTTGATGTAGTCCCAGTAGTTTATTTTCTCTTTTATTTCCCTTGCCTCAGGAGACGTATCTAAAAGGACATTGCCATGACCGATGTCAGAAAAATTACTGCCTGTGCTCTGTCCTTAATCCATTTTGAGTTTTTTTGTGTGTATGGTGCAAGAAAGCAGTCCAATTTCATTCTTTTTCATGTAGCTGTCCAGTTTTCCCAACACCATTTGAAAAGACTTTTTTTCTCATTGCATATTCCTTCCTGCTTTGTTGAAGATTAATTGACCATATAATTGTGGGTTTATTTCTGGGCTTCCTATTCTGTTCTGTTGAACTGTGTGTCTATTTTTGTGCCAGTACCATACTCTTTTGATTACTACAGCTTTGTAATATAACTTGAAGTCTGGAATTGTGATGCCTCTGGTTTTGCTTTTCTTCTTTAAGATTGCTTTGGCTATTCAGGGTCTTTGTTGTTCCATACAAATTTTAGGATTATTTGTTCTAGTTCTGTGAAAAATGCTGTTGGTATTTTGATAGGGATTGCATTAAATATGTACATTGCTTTGGGTAGCATATGTATTTTAACAATATTCGTTCTTCCAATCCCTGAGCATGGAATGTCTTTCCATTTCTTTTTTTCTTTTTCTTTTTTCCAAATAATTTATTTGAGAGAGAGAGCATGAGCTGGGGGGAGGGCAGAGGGAGAGGGATAAGCAGACCCCCCACTGAGCAGGGAGCCCGACACTGGGCTTGATCCTAGGACCCTGGGATCATGACCTGAACTGAAGGCAGATGCTTAACCAGTGGACCCCCTGAGCACCCCTAGGCACTCCGTGTTATCAGTTTCTTTCATGTGTTTTATAGTTTTCAGAGTACAATGCGGGGCTTGATCTAATGACCCTGAGATCATGACCTGAGCTGAAATCAAGAGTTGGATGCTTAACTGACTGAGCTACCCACGTGCCCCTAAATGGGATTGTTTTCTTAATTTCGCTTTCTGTTGCTTCATTATTAATGTATAGAAATGCAACAGATTTCTGTACATTAGTTTTGTATCCTGCAGCTTTACTGAATTTATCAGTTCTAGCAGTTTTTTGGTGAAGTCTAAACCTATTTGAGAGAGAGAGAATGAGAGACAGAGAGCATGAGAGGGAGGAGGGTCAGAGGGAGAAGCAGACTCCCCGCCGAGCAGGGAGCCCGATGCGGGACTCGATCCCGGGACTCCAGGATCATGACCTGAGCCGAAGGCAGTCGCTTAACCAACTGAGCCACCCAGGCGCCCCTTGGTTTTGTTTTTATAAAAAGAATATGCTAAAATGTAATCTGGATTTGTTTTTTTGACACATATCGTGTTACTAATATTCATTCTTGTTGCATGTAGTTGTAGTTCATTCATTTTTACCACTGTATATAATATTCCATTCTGCAAACTTATCATAATTGATCAGTTTTCCATACTGTAGACATTTGGGTTGTTTCCAGTATTATTGCTTTTAGAGACATGTTGCTTTGAGCATCTACTCATATTTCTGGGTAAACGTGTTAAAATTTCTCTCAGATATGCAGCCAGAGGAAGAATTGCAGGCTCGTAGGGAATGCAATGTTTAACTTTACAAAAGGGTACCTAATTAATTTCCATCGTTGTTATAATAATACTATTTGGTAATTTTTTTTGGATTGCCAGAGTTTTACCTATTTTTTCAACCTTTTGAAAGAACCAGGGAAGCTATTTATGAGCCTTGTTGTAATGATTTAGATAATAAATTATTATGGTTTACACTAAGGCTTAGCAATGGAGATACAAGGGGATGGGATTGGGAACTGTGAGGGATATGAAAGTAATACAGTTTGGCTTGATGATCCAATTTAATGTGGCATTTGAGGGAATGGAAATTGTAAAGAATGATCTTTGAGTTTCTGGCCTCTATATGAATCAGGAGTGTAAATATAGTTACTTTGTCTGATCTTGTAATTGAAAAGTGCCTAGATAAGTTTTGTTTCATTAGTTTCAGTGCCATTATTTTCTATTATTTAGAAATAAAGCTTTTAGAGATACTGTTTTTTCCTCTAATGCTTGGATAACATTTTATATAAACTACCTTTCTCAGGAAGGACTTTGAAACTGTTGTCCTAAAATATTATCACTAGTTGACACTTAACCAAATAAAATAAGCTGGATTACTCTAGAGAGAAGATAGGTCAGGTACAACACAAAGCTGTAAACTCCCAGTGCTTCCTGTATTGTTTAAAAGTATTAGTTTTCAAGGGACTAAGTAATGTGAAGTCCAGAATAATCAGTTTACTTTAACCTTTCTGTAGTTCTGCTTTGAGAAATACAGTACTTAGTGCAAATCCATAATTAGGAGCTCTCATCACATAACCTGAGATATAGAATGACAATTTGAATTGCTTTCTTTGCTTTTGAATTACAGTGGGGAAGTTTAAATTTTTTTTACAGTAGTGATTTTTCACTAGTTATCAAAGATGATGATTGATTTTCAAGGGTGTAGGAGATAATTGGCAGAGCAAGTGTTTTGAAAACAGTTTGTAGGGGTACCTGGCTGGCTTAGTTGGTAGAGCCATCAACTCTTGATCTCTGGGTCATGAGTTCAAGCCCCATGTTGGGCATGGAGCCTACTTAAAATTTAAAAAATTAAAATTAAAAAAAAAAAAGGAAAAAACAGTTTGTATCTTTCAGGCAACCCCTGGTTTTATAATTTAAAGCTTTTTATTTAATCATGGAGAATTTGGTAAAATTAATTTACCTGAGTAAATAATAAAATAATTCGATCCATTTACGAAAGAATAAATAAACATTAATGAAGTCTTATATTTTTTAGATACCATTTTGTTTTCAAATCTTTGCTGCTTTTTCGGTGGGCCTTTCCCTTTTTGTATATAACCATTTGTGTATCAGAATGAGGCACTACCTCAAATGATTACAATTGCTCTCTTGGTTCTGCTGTGAGTAAGACCATTATTATCAAAAACATCATATGACATTTCTAATAGATGACTTTCTGAATTCACTGAAACCGAACAGCTGTTTCAAACAAATGCCCTTTCTGTGGGCATTTATCATCTGCAGATCAATTTATTGTTATTTGTGATGAAAATGCATTTTGACCGACTTTTAAAAATCAGATTTTAATCATATTTTGAATTTTCAGTGTATTGCCTGACAATGTAAATGAAAATCCGTGTTTAAGCATTTTTTTAAAAAAGATTTTATTTGAGAGGGAGAGCGAGAGAGCAAGCGCATGCGCGTAAGAGCATGAGGTGGGGGAGGGGCAGAGGGAGAGGGAGAAGCAGATTCCCTGCTGAGTGGGGAGCCCTGTGCAGGGCTAGATCCCAGGACCCTGGGCAGAGGTGTTATTGACTGAGCCACCCAGGCGCCCAGCAAATATATACATTTAAAGAAAATAACTAAAATAACTTCTAGTGAAAAGCCAGAAGGATTTGAGGATTATTTATTGAGATGCAACATTAGTAAGCCTGTTACAGGTTTCTTGGTGACTGGTTTAGGTTTTGTCTAAGATGCTACTGAACCCAAGGGATAATGAGTAAAGATGAATAAGGGGGATATCATTTCATGTTCCAATATAGTGAACTAAATGTCTTGATCTTTTTAGCCAATCAAATTTTATATAAGTTGTCAAATTGGTGAAGCAGTTTTCATGAAAAGTACATTTGGAGTGTTTTCTTTGTTGAATGAATTGTTTGGCTTTTGTAACGATTTTAACAACATATAGTGTATTAAACCGCAGTTACCCTCATTTGCAGTACTACAATTTTATTGTTCTGGAGATGATATAACACCTCTGTAAGACTAAGTTTCTTGTGGGCAGAGTTCATGTTTTATTTATCTTTCTGCCTTCAGTGTCTCATATTGCCTGGGACATGATAGGGCCTCTGTGTGAATGTTTGTTGAATGAATAAATAAAAACTTTTAATCATAAAAGTGAAAGCCTAAGCAGAGCCATCAGAATGGGACAGTGATCTAAAACTTCGCCAGTTAATAGATTGACTTTAAATAGGAAGATCTTAGGTTATAAAAGATTACTAATCTCTATTATTTGCTTTCATTCTTTCCTGCAAGAAGTTTGGTGCCTGCTGAGTGCCAGATTTTGTACTAAATGCTGGGTTTTGTACTAAATACAGTAATGAACAAAATATTAAGTCCTTGTTCTCAAGGAGATTAAATTCTAGTGGAGGGAATCAGCAATAAAATCAGTATTTAGAATGTCAAGCCAGGCAGGCTATAGAGGAAATTAAAATAAGGAAGGGGGATAGAGTGTAACCTGGATATGGAGTTGTCACTTTTATACAGGGTGACCAGGGAAGTGCTGTTTGAGTAGAACCCAGACAGAAATGAGAGTATCTGGGAGAAGTGCATTCCAAGCCAAGGAAGAGCAAGTACAAAGGCAGGATCAGCAAAGAGACTCCTGTGCTGCTAGAATAGAGTAGGTGGGAGCAGAATAGTAGCAGATGAGGTTAAAAAAAGGAGAATGGCAAGACAGGTCATATAAGGCCTAGTAAGCCATTTAAGGACTTTGGGGTTAATTACTGAGTAAAGTGCCAGTAGTTGGAGAATTTTGAAGAAGAGGGATGATGTTATTTATGATTTAGTCTGTTTGCTCTGGCTGCTACATAGAAAATACACCGTAGTCAGTGAGGGGAAGGTGGTGGGGTGGAAGCAGGAAGACCAGGTAGGATGCTCTAAATATTCTAGGCATAGAGATGAACAGGGTTGGGTGAAGATTTAGCAGTTTAGGTGGTGGGAAGTGGTCAGACTCTGGATATATTTTTTATTTTTTATTTTTAAAGATTTTATTTATTTATTTGACAGAGAGAGACACAGCGAGAGAGGGAACACAAGCAGGGGGAGTGGGAGAGGGAGAAGCAGGTTTCCCGCTGAGCGGGGAGCCTGATGTGGGGCTCGATCCCAGGACCCTGGAATCATGACCTGAGCCGAAGGCAGATGCTTAACGACTGAGCCACCCAGGCGCCCCTCTGGATATATTTTGAAGGAAGACCCTACAGGTTTGGGTGATGCATTGATAGTGGGATAAGGCTAGTTAAGAGGAGCAGGGTTTAGAGGAAGTGGAAATACATGTGTTACTTTTTCTTGATTTCTGTTCCTGATGCTAGGCTTTTATTCTCTAGCTAAAATACGAAAGAATTGCTACCTAACTCTGGAATTTGGTACTATGGAAAGAAAACCAAATTGGGATCCCTAAAGTGGCATTTTAAGGCCTGATGCTCTCACTTTCAGAGTCTTGGCCAAATCATTTTTTTGAGCCTCTTCAAGCTCTGTTTCCTTAACCAGAAAAATGAATTGGTTGACCCTGATGGTCTCTAACATCCTTTCGAAAATTCGTCACAGTTTGTGTCTGTTTCATTATTTTTGGAAGTGCTTTGATGACTTCCCCTTTATCCACTTATTATAGGCATTCCCCATATTTCTGACCTTCCCTCTTATCACCCGTATTCTTCCTGGCTTTAATCAGTTTTATAAATAAAACTCTCACATCTGTACTTTAAACTGTCTTTTTTCTGAGTTCTAGATTCACTAAATTCATTAATTCATTAAATTTGCTCCAGTAAGTTCAATCCTGAATTCATTTTCTCTCTCCTAAACTTGCTCTTCTTCCTGTGCTTATTAGCAATTGGTAATTTTGGTTATATGATTTCTGTTATTAATAGGTGATCATTAACCTTATTTAATTACTAATGTTCAGTTTGCTAAGATAAGTTAATTGGAATTAAGTTTGGGAAACTAACCTGGCAGATCTCACAGTGTGATCCATGATCCTGAAACCCTTTCAGGGAGCCTGCAAGATCAAAACTTAATTTTTATAATACTAAAACATTATTGACTTTTTAAAACTGTGGACATTTGCTCTTATGGTACATATGCAGTGGTGTATACAACTACTGGCTCCTTATTTCAGATCACAGCAGTGGCGTTCGTCCCCTATCTGCATTTGCAGGGAAGGAAACAATTTCACATAAGGTTTTTGATGAAGCAGTAAAATATATTAATTTTCTTAAATCTTATCCTTAGATACATGTCTTAATATTCTGTGTAATAAAAAAGGTAGTATAAAACATTTCTGCTGCATGGTACAGTCATTTAGAATGATGACGTATAGTTACGTTCATTTACATAAATAGATCTCCATGACATAGTTGAAGGAGAAAAGCTGAAATACAGTACTAGTAGGAAAACAGCCTAATTTGAGTCCCATCTCTGTTACAGCTTTAGTTTTACTTAGTTCACCACTGGTATCAGATGTTTTGAGTGCAGAATCAAGACTTTCCCTTCATTGTGTCTTGGGATCTGAGCACTTGTGAGACTCAAGAAATCTTTTCATACTTTATAGCCCAGCCAGCAGTTAATAAAACTGTAAGAGATCTCTCTGTTTCACAGCCCAGCTGCTGGTATTTTGAGCAGCTGAGAAATTTTCTTTTCTCTTTAGCCCCACCCCTAGCTTTTCTCTCTTCTGGAGAAAGCATTTACCTAATACCCTCAAGGCATCCGGTAGTGGGTGTGGCCTTGCACTTGGTGAAGGCCCTGTGCCCCTTGGGGACATTTTTCTCTTAGCTTTGCTGCCCT
>NC_138373.1:137932281-137942449 GCF_054177405.1 Leptonychotes weddellii | reverse complement strand
TGTGGTTTTGATTTGGATTTCCCTGATGGCTAATGATGGTGAACATTTTTTCATGTGTCTGTTAGCCATTTGTCCAGCAGCCCTTTTGAGAAAGTGCACATTTGCCTTGGGAATGTGGCTGTTCAATCTGTCTTGCCAGTCCCCATGCTCCCCTTAAAAGTTTGTTAAACATTGGGCTAATTTTCCCCTTTTGTAGCAGGTTCACTCTTCTTTTCACCATGACCCCAGCCATGTTTAGATTCCTGGAAAGGGCTTGTTCCTACAGGAATTTAGTTCACTTATGTTTCTTTGCATCTCAGCTCTCTGAATTTTTTTAAAAACTATGATTTTATAGTCTCTCTGGCTTGTTCTTCCTGTTGAGGAGGTGGGAGCAATGGTAGTCTTTTGTGGGTTTCTGCATCCTAACTATAAACAGTAATCCAAGAATTTACTCTGTTGTGTTCAAAATAATTGGTATAGGTTGACAGTTCCCATTGAAATTATTTAGCCAGTTCTTGTAATAAAATTTTACTAAAATAAGGTATTGGCCATATTTAGGCTTGATGAAAAACCGATATAATTATAAATGTGTGCTGACAAAATAAAGTTTTATTGAGGTAAAATATATAGACCATAAAATTGTACAGTTGACATTAAATATATTCAGAATGTTATGAAACCATCACTGCTGTCTATTTTCAGAATACTTTCATCATCCCAAACAAAAACTGTACCCATTAGGTAACAACTCCTCATTGCTCTCACCTTCTTACCCCTGGTAAGCTCTATTCTGTCTCTATGAATTTGCCTATTCTAGATATTTCATAAGTAGAATCATATAATATTCTATTTGTGTTTGACTTATTCTTTTGGCATGTTTTTGAGGTTCATTTATCTTGTAGTATGTGTCAGAACATCTTTCCTTTTTACGACAGAAATGTATTTTCTTCTATGTGTCTTTCACATTTTATCCATTCCTCTGTTAATGGACATTGATACTGTTTTTACCTTTTGTCTATTATGATTAAATCTGCTATTAGTATACAAGTGTCTGAGTCCCTGTTTTCAGTTCTTTTTGGTATATCCCTAGGAGTGGAATTGCTGGGTCATAAGGTTATTCTGTGTTTAGCTTTTTGAGGAATCCCCAGATGGTTTTCCACAGTGGCTGCACATTTTATGTTCCTGCCAGCAACGCACCAGTGTTTATTTTGTCCTCTTCGTCACCAACATTTATTTGTTTTCTCTATTTTTTTGAACAACATTCGTTATTTTCTGTTTTTGTTTGTTTATAGTAGCTATCCTAGTAGGTGTGGAGTGATATCTCATTGTGGTTTTCATTTGCATTTCTCTCATGAGTAGTAATGCTGAGCCTCTTTTCATGCACTTACTGGCCATTTGTAAATCTTCTTTGCAATGTCTATTCAAGGCCTATATTTTAATTATGTTCGTTTTTTGTTGCTATTGAGTTATAAGAGTTCTTTATATATTTTGGATATTAAATCCTTACCAGAGATATGATTTGCACATATTTTCTTCCATTCTCCATGTTGTTTTTTCACTTTCTTGATGCTATCCCTAGATGCATAGATGTTTTTAATTTTAATGAAGTCTAATTTATCTATTTTTGTTCCCTGTGCTTTTGGTGTCATATTTAAGAAATGATTGCTAAATCCAACGTCATGAATACTTCTCTTCTCCCATGCTTTCTTCTAAGAGTTTTATAGTTTTAGTGCTTAGATTTAGGCCTTTGATCCATGAATGAACACCACACACACACACACACACACACACACGCTTACCACCCTTGGTAGATCATGACTTAAGCTGAAATTAAGAGTCTGATGTTTAACTGACCAAGCTACCCAGGCACCCCTTCCCAGGATCACTTTTCCCCTCCACCCCAGCAACATTTTTGAAAACACTATCCTTTCCCCACCGAATGGTCTTCACAACCTTGTTGAAAATCAATTGATCATAGAGATGAAGGTTTATTTCTGGGCTCAGTTTTGTTCCATTGATATTTATGTCTCTCCTTGTGCCTGTACTGTAATGTTTTGATTATTGTGATTTTGTAGTAAGTTTTAAAATCAAGAAGTGTGATTCCTTCAGCTTTGTTCTTTTACTTCAAAATTGTTTTGGCTGGAATTCTATATAAATTTTAGGATGTGTTTTTTTCTTTTTAAGGATTTTATTTGAGATAGAGCAAGTGAGTGAGAGCACACAGGAGCTGAGGGAGAGGGGTAGAGGGAGAGGGAGAAGCAGGCTCTCCACTGAGCTGGGAAGCCCTTGCGGGGCTGGATCCCAGGACTCTGGGATCATGACCTGAGCCACCCAGGTGTCCCATGTGTTTTTCTATTTCTGTAAAAAAAAACCATTGGGATTTTGATAAGGATTGTATTGAATCTGTAGATCATTTTGGGTAATATTGTCATCTTAATATTAAATTTTCCAATACATGAATATAGGATATCTTTGCATTTATTTAGGTCTTTTTGTTAAAGCGACATTTTGTAGTTTTCAGTGTACAAGTCTTGTGCTTCATTGTTTAAAGTTATTCCTAAGTATTTCGTTGTTTTTTATGCCATGTAAACGTCCTTTTCATTTGTTTATTATAAATATATAGAAATACAAATGATTTTTGTGTGTTTATTTTGCATCCTTCAGTTTTGCTGAATTCATTTAGGGTTTTCCACACATAAGATTCTGTCATCTGTGAGTAGAAATAGTTTTATGTCGCCTTTTCAATTATGATGCTGTTTATTTCTATTTCTTGCCTAATTGCTCTGGCTAGAACTTCCAGCTATATTGAATAGGAGTGGTGAAAATGGGCATTCTTGTCTTGTTCCTGATCTTAGGAGAAAAGTTTCTAGTGTTTTACTATTGAATGTAATGTTAGCTATGTGTTTTTCGTATATGGCCTTAATCATGTTGAGGCAGTTCCCTTCTATTCCTACTTCATTGAGTGTTTCATGGAATGAATTTGGAAGTGATCCCTTCTCTTTAGGCTTTTTTTTTTTTTTAATTAAAAAAAAGATTTTATTTATTTGAGAGAGAGTTCATTCACACAAACAAGGGCAGGGGCAAAGGGAGAGGGAGAAGCAGGCTCCCCACTCAGCAGGGAACCTGATGCACGGCTCAATCCCAGGACCCCAAGATCATGACCTGAACCAAAGATAGATGCTCAATCGACTAAGCCACCCAGGCGCCCCTCTTTAGTTTTTTGGAATAGTTTAAGAAGGTTTTTTGTTAATTCTTCTTTAGATATTTGGTAGAATTTGGGCTCCTAGGTGGCTCAGTGGGTTAAGTATCTGCCTTTAGATCAGGTCATGATCCCAGGGTCCTGGGATTAAGCCCTGTATTGTGCTCCCTGCTCAGTGGGGAGCCTGCTTCTCCCTCTCCCTATGCTGCTACCCCAGCTTGTGTTCTCTCTCTCTCTCTCTCTCTTTCTCAAATAAATAAAATCTTAAAAGATTTGGTAGAATTCACCAGTAAAGCCATATGGTCCTGGGCTTTTCTCTATTGTGTTTTGATTACTGATTCAAACTGCTTACTTGTTAAGGGTCTGTTCAGATTGTCTCTTCTTGAGTCAGTTTTGGTAGTTTGTGTGTTTCCAGGAATTTGTCCATTTCATTATCCAGTTTGTTGGTGTGCAGTTCATAGTAATCTCTTATAATCCTTTCTATTTCTGTATAATTGGTAGGTTGTCCTCACTTTCATTTCTGATTTTAGTAATTTAGGTCCTTTCTTTTTTTCTTAGTTAATCTAGCTAAAAGTTTGTTGATTTTGTTGACTTTCTTCCCCAAAGAACCAACCTTGGGTTTTGTTGACTTTCCATTGTTTTTTTCTAATATCTATTTTATTTACAATATAATCTTTATGCTTTCTTTATGCTAGCTTTGGGTTTCATTTGCTGTTCTAGCTCTGTAAAGTATACAGTTAGGTTGTTGATTTGAGTTCTTATTTTATAGTTTCTACAGCTGTAAATTTCTTCTAGCACTGCCTTTCCCTGTATCCCATAAGTTTTGATATGTTGTGTTTTTGTTTTCATTTGTTTGAAGGTATTTTGTAATATTGCTTGTGGTTTTCTTCTTTATTCCATTGGTTGTTTAAGAGTATGCTGTTTAATTTCCACATATATGTAAATTTTCCAGTTTTTTTTAAAGATTTTATTAGAGAGAGAGTGTGTGTGTGTGTGTGTGTGTGTGAGAGAGAGAGAGAAAGAGCAGGGGGAGGGGCAGAGGGAGAGAAAGAATCCCAAGCAGAGTTCTTGCTGAGCATGGAGCCAGACATGGGGCTTGATCCCATGACACCAAGATTATGAGCTGTGCTGAAACCAAGAGTCAGACGCTCAACTGACTGAACCACTCAGGTGCCCCTCCACGTTTTTTTTTTTTTTCCTATTACTGATTTCCAGTTTCATTTTATTGTGAGGAAAACATACCTTTCATGATTTGAATCTTTTAAAATTTATTAAGACTTATTTTGTGGTCTACTGATATCTATCATGGAGAATGTTCTGTTTGTACTTGAGAAGAATGTGCATTCTGTTGTTAGGTGGAACATTCTATATATGTCAGTTAGGTCTAGTACACTAGGTATCTTTGTTGTTCAGGTCTTTTATTTCTTTATTGATCTTATGTCTGGTTCTTCTATCCAGTGTTGAAAATGGGGTATTGAAATCTCCAATTATTATTATTGTAGAACCATCTATTTATTTTTTCAGTTCTGTTACTTTTTACTTAATATATTTTCAGGTTTTGTTGTTAGGTATGTATATGTTTATAATTGTTATATATTAATCCTTTATTAATATAGAGTGCCCTTCCTTATCTCCAGTAACTTTTTTTTCTATTTTAGTCTATTTTGTTTGACAAAAATATAGTAATTCCAGCCCTTTTAGTTTCTGTTGCATGGAATATCTTATTCTTTCCCTTTCAATCTCTTTGTGTCTTTGTATCTAAATTAAGTCTTCTGTAGACAATATGTAGATAGACAATATTTTTAAAATCCATTCTGCCAATCTCTGCCTTTCAGTTGAAGAGTTCGATCCATTCACATTTAAAGTAATTACTAATAAGGGTTTACTGTTTTGATTTAGTTACTTTCTATATGTATCTTGTTTCTTATTCCTCCGTTCCTCCACTATTGTCCTTTTTTGCACAGTTGATTTTTTTGTAGTGTACTTTTCTGATTCCCTTTTTTCCTTTTCTGTAATATTTTTTAGTTAACTTCTTAATGGTTACTTGGGAATTACAATTAACATCTTAAACTTACATCAGCCTTGTTTGAATAATACCAACTTAGTTCAATAGCATATAAATATTGATCCTGTATATCTCTATCATTCCCCCTTTATATTGCTGTTGTCAAAGATTAACTCTTTATACATTGTATGCCCATTAACATGGATTTACCATTTTTTTTATATGTGTACCTTTGCCTTTTAAATCATATAGGAAAAGGGAGAAAAAAGAAGTTACAAATCAAAAATACACTTATACTGTATTTTATAACTACATATGAACTTTTACTAATGTTCTTTATTTCTTCTTGTAACATTGGGTTACTCTCTAGTGTCCTTTCATTTCAGGCTGAAGCTCTTCCTTTAGCATTTCTTGTATGGCAGGTCTACTAATGAATCTCCTCAGCTTTTGTTTATCTGGAAATGTCTTAATTTCTCCTTCATTCTTTTTTTTTTTTTTTTTTTTTAAGATTTCATTCATTTATTTGACAGAGAGAGAGATAGCAAGGGCAGGAACACAAGCAGGGGGAGTGGGAGAGGGAGAAGCAGGCCTCCCGCGGGAGCAGGCAGCCCGATGCGGGGCTCGATCCCAGGACTCCAGGACCATGACCTGAGCCGAAGGCAGACGCCTTAACGACTGAGCCACCCAGGCGCCCCTCTCCTTCATTCTTGAAGGATAGTGTTGCCAGATAAGATTTTTGTTTCTTTCCAGACTTTAAATACATCATTCCCAGTGTTGCCTGATCTGTATGGTTGTTGATAAGGCATCAGCTATTACTATATTGAGGGTCTCTTCTATGTATGAAGTTACTTTTTCCGTGCTGCTTTCAAGATTCTTTATATTTGGGTTTTTACACTTCGAATATAAAGTATCTTGACATGGATCTCTTTGAGTTTATCCTTCTTGGAGTTTGTTGAGATTTTTGGATGTGTGTATTCATGTTTTTCTTCAGATTTTGGAAGTTTTCAGCTACTGTTTCATTAATTATCATTATTTTTGTTCCTTTTTATTTCTCTGACTCCTGTGATGCCTATGTGGGTAAAAAGGTCCCTCAGACTCTGTTTTTCTTCATTCTTTTTCTTTCTGTTCCTCAGACTGGATAATTTTGACTTTCTTATGTTAAAGTTCACTGATCCTTTTCTTCTGCCTACTTAAATCCACTGAACCCTGCTAGTGAATTTTTCATTTCAGTTACTATACCTTTTAGTTCTGGAATTTCTCTTTGGTTCTTTTTTTTCTTTCTTTCTTTTTTTTTTTTTTTAAAGATTTTATTTATCTGACACAGAGCGTGAGCCAGTGCACAAGCAAGGGGAGCTAGCAGCAGGCAGACGGAGAGGGAGAAGTAGGCTTGCAGGGAGCCTGATGCTGGGCTTGATGCCAGGATCCTGGGATCATGACCTGGGCTGAAGGCAGATGTTTAACCGACTGAGCCACCCAGGTGTCCCTATTTGGTTCTTTTTATAATTTCTGTCTCTTTATTGATATTCTCATTTTTCCCATACATTGTTTTCCTTATTTATTTAATTTATTTGTCATTGGGTTTCCTTTAGCCCATTGAGCATATTTAGGACACTTGATTTAATATCTTTGGCTACTAATTCCAAATTCTGGACTTCTTCAGGAATGGTTTCTGTTAAATGCTTTTTTTCTTGTGAATGGGCCATGTTTTTTTGTTTGTTTGTATGCTTTGTAATTTTTTGTTGAAACCCGGACATTGCATTACAATGTAGTAACTCCGGAAGCTAGATTCTCTGACTCCACAGGTGTTTGTTGTTGAGGCTCCTGCCATCTGTGACTTTCCCAAACTATTTTTGCAAATATGTATTCTTGGTTGTGTGTGGTCATTGAAGTTTCTTTCCCATTATCTTTGCAGTTAGCTAGTGACCTGATGAAGATTTTCTTTAATATCTGGCTCAAACAACAACAAAAAAATGTTGCTGTCTCTTTAATCTTCCAATAGTTGTTGTGGGAAGCCCCTGCAGCCTGAAAGGGCCTTAAGGAAGGCAAGTTGTCTGCATTGTGTGAATCTCTGATCTGCCAGACTGATCAAAATGTGCAACCTCCAGTTTTTTGATATCAAGGTTCCCCATTGCCTCCCCTGGCACCAACCAGCTGCTCCAGGAATGCAGGACAGGGCTGAGGAATGGGCAGTGTTAACTGGTTCGCACATGTGGTTCTCCTAGCAGCCTCTCCCTTTTAGCAAACACTCATGGTTGTTGTGTGTCCTGTCAGGTTCCAGAGTTCTGAAATAGTTGATTCTGGTTGTTTTTTCCAGTTTACTGGTTGTTTTGGGTGGGGGGACCAACCCCAATAGCTTCCTACTACATTTTTTCATCTCAAGTGTCACAGTAGTCTTATATTGGCTTTCTAATGTAATGTTTATGAATAGAGGAAAATCCTTGATAGGTTTCTTTTTTCTGGTGTATTTGACTATTCATACTATAAAAGGAAAAGAAAAGGATTACCTTCAGATTTTAACACATAAAGGATTAAGATATTTAAGTGTTTTGGGGGAAAATTTCTATAAGCATGATTGAACTTTTATTTCAGTGCTCTGTCAGTGTTTTGTATAGTAACTTTGTGTTTTGTGTAAATAAGAACTTTGTGTCTCTAGTGAAAAAACTTAATTTTTAAATGTTAGTTATTCCTCATTAAGTGGTTAGCTTACATATCCTAGAAAGCTTTAGATGTTCATTACGATTTAATTATTGAGGGAAAAATAATAGAAAATTTGCTTACAGACCACTTAATGAGTTTACCTCATTTGCAACAGGTTTAATTTAAAAGCCATAGTCACTACAGAAAATGTTATAAAGAAATAAATGAAACTGTCTTTATTGTGAGGTCATGTTACTCTACTTGATATATTAGAACTTGGATTTTAATCCAAGCTTTAAATGCTCGAATTGTTCTGCCTGTAAATTTTGCTTCCTTACCTTTACGTATTTTGAAAACAATCTTCAGCTTTTTCCTCAACTTTTTGTGCAGTTTTAACAAATTGTTTTGAGAAAATCTCAAAGACATAAGCAGATAATTGCCACTCTAATAAATCCTTTAATATTAGAGAAGTTTGAATTATAAGGTAAATTTACGTCTAAAGAATTTCTTACCACAAATGCCAAAAGAGCCACAATATGACACCATTTTTGCAGGCAAATAGTCACAGTAGAGGATCTAGTTTGGGAATGTTTACAGCTTTATAGCTGTGTTGTCTTTAAAAAAAAAAAGGTATGTGTTTCCCATTCTTAGGACAAAACTGAGTTGGCTTTCCAGAATGGTTTTCTGTATTCTGTAAGTAAACAGAATGGTTACATTTCCACCAAAAAAAAAACAAAAAAGGAAAAAAAGAAAAATTTTCTTAATTTAACAGCAGACAGTCCCAGATCCAGTTTAGCCCCAGGTGATAAAGTAAGGTTTAAGCACTTGTAGTTGGAAACTGATGTTAAACTTTTTCAGCTGTATATATACATATATGTATATATATATAGTGTTACATGCTGTCATTCTGAGTAACGTTTATTGCTCTTTTACCTTTTAAATTTTTTTTTAAAAGATTTTATTTATTTATTTGACAGAGAAAGAGCGTGAGAGTGAGCACACAAGCAAGGGGGAGCAGCAGAGGGAGAGAGAGAAGCAAGCTTTCTGCTGAGCAGGGAGCCTGATGTGGGGCTCTATCCCAGGACCCTGGGATTCCTGGGATCATGACCTGAGCTGAAGGCAGACGCTTAACAGACGCTTAACCGACTGAGTAACCCAGGCGCCCCAGGCGCCCTACCTTTTTAATTTGATCTAGCCATGACAGAAAGCTTGAGATATATTTGAAAGCTACAAAAGCATAAACATTTTGCACTGTATACACACATACATAAATATGTACATATTTGAATGGGGATATATATGTGTGTATATATATGGAATATATATGTACTTGTATATACGTGATAAGTGCAGTGAGTAAAAAAAAAAAAAACTAAGAATAAAGGAATAGAAAGGGTCAGAGTCAGGAAAAAGCTCTCTGGAGATTAACATGCTGAAATTTGAGCATTTATAATAGTTTACTATGTAGTTAAGTCTTTAAAATATCAAAACAATTGTGGAGTTTTTGTTTAGGATTTTTTTTTTTAATTACAGTACATTTACTTTTAATGTGAAAATAGCTTTTTCAATGTCATGAATTAAATATTAAACTAAAAATTTAGGCATTTACCATAAATCACATTGTTTATACTATCATTTTCAGAAATATTAAGGTAGGTCAAGATCCTAACAACCCCAAATAAAAGTTTTTACTAAACTAGGTAAAATATTTTAGACAAACTCTTGAGGGTTTTGATTTCAGGAAATCCGTAATTTAGCACTGCTTTATTACATTACAGTAGAGATTAATCAACCTTAAAGGTAATGTAAATAATTTTTACTTCTTAAAAGGTGTTTTTATTATAGCATTTTATGTGTTTTTGTCCTCACCTAATGAGGGAAAATGTTGACATGTGTAATTCTACTTAAAGGTAATTAGAAATATCAAGGGATCTATTTAATTTGGGAGTATTTTTTCTTTAATACTGATCTAGACTGTGACAATGAAATTCTTTAACTTCTGTGTTTACTGATCATTTTGACTTAATAAAAAGGTTACAGTTATACTGTGGCAGATAAATCATTTAAAGATGTGGTTTTTGAAAAATTTATAGTAAAGATTTAGCTTTATAAATGAAGTGTTTTTTTCTCTTGCTAATATGAGCTGGAAATGAATGGCTTTCTTATTGCTGATAGAATATAAAATACCTAAAGTTATTTTATAGACCAGAATTATCTTGATAGAAAATATTCTGAGTTATAAAAAACAGAATGTCTCTTAAAATATTGTTCAAATGCATTTTATGAAGAAAAGATTAAAAGTTATGTGATTCCTTTTTTAAATTGTACCCACTTAAAACTACCAAGAT
>NC_138373.1:137850582-137932181 GCF_054177405.1 Leptonychotes weddellii | reverse complement strand
CTTAAAAAAAAAAAAAAAGATTTTATTTATTTGTCAGAGGGAGAGAGAGAGAGCACAGGCAGGGGGAGCAGCGGGCAGAGGAGAAGCAGGCTCCCCACTGAGCAAGGAGCCTGATGCAGGGCTTGATCTCAGGACCCTGAGATCATGACCTGAGCTGAAGGCAGATACTTAAACAACTGAACCACCCAGGCGCCCCTGAGTATTTTTTTTAAATACTGAGTCTTTAAAATCCAGTTTGTATTTTACATTTACAGTATAAGGCAGTTTGAATTGACCACTTCTCAAGTGGTCAGAATGGGATGTTACTATGTGAATTAATTCTATAATAACATTTCTGTTGTAGTTTGTTGTTCAGTCCTTATTTGTCATCTGAAACAAGAGGCAGCACACTTTAAACATGATGTGCAAAATTCAAAAGTGGTGATGTCTGTATAGTTCAGTAGACATTGGTGATCATGCCACTATGTTTGAGAATATTGGAGTTGAAAACTTGGTAGTTGTGAGCTACCAGCTTTTAAGAGTTTCTGTTTGGGCATACAGATTTCTTGAAGACCATCCTTAGGCTTGGTGATTTGCTAGAAGGACACAGAAATCAGAGAAAAGCAAAGAAAAAACTCATGATTATGATTTATTACAGTGAAACAACACAGAATAAAATAAGCAAAGGGAAAAGTGTGTGTAGGATGGGAGTCCAAGAGAAACCAGGTACAAGTTTTTAGTTATCCTCTCCTAGTGGAGCTATATGGACAGTGCTTCCTTTTTCCAGCTGCCTTGTATGACAACATGTGCAAAGTGTTGTCAACCAGGGAAGCTTACCTGAGTCTTGGTGTCCAGGGTTTTCACTGGGGATCAGTTACATAGGCATGGAAGTACCCATATAACTATCTTAACTACTCTGTCTCCACCAGCTTTCCTTATGCTTCCTCTCCTCCCAGGTCCATCTGATAGTATGGCTCAAACCGTAGGCATAGAAAAACAGACATTTACCATATGACCCAAGATCTTAGGCAAACAAAGAGACTTACCAGGCAGGGTATTCCAGGGGCTCGAAGTTACTTCTCAGGAGTCTATCACAGTTAAGTCTTTTCTTTGGAATGTGCAGAGTTTGAGCTCCCTCCCCCGCAACCCCACACCAGCCTTGTAGAGTTACCCCTTTATTGCGTGGGGTGATTTAGATCCTTACAAAGGAGAATGTCTCTAGTATAAATTCTTACAGTGACAGAAGGTAGATGAAATTGGCCATAGCTCAATTTACATTAAATATCTAATATGTTTTAAACAAATGGCATGGATTACTAACAAGGTACAACTATATAAGGGCTGACTGAGAAGTAAAGAATCTAGCATGTAGGACGGCCCTACAGTAACAGGTTTCTTAGTTGGAATCAACTCTTATATTTTACTGACTGCCTCCTATAAATGCACCTTGCTTGGTGAAATACATATATTATCTATTTTATTTATTTGTATTAAAATTTTAATTGGAATATAGTTGACACACAATGTTAGATTAGTTTCATATATATAACATAGTGATTCAGCATCTCTCTATGATATGTTATGCTGACCACAAGGTGTAGCTACCATCTGTCACCATACAACCTTATTCCATGACTGGAAACCTGTATCTTCTTCTTTCCTTCATCCATTTTGTAGCCCCCCCATTCCCTCTGGTAACCATCCATTTGTTCTCTGTATTTGTAGGTCTGATTCTGCTTTTCATTTTTTTATTCAGTTGTTTTTTAGATTCCACATATGAGTGAAGTTAAACAGTATTTGTCTTTTTCTTATTTCACTTAGCATAATATCCTCTAAGTCTATCCATTGTTGTTGCAAATGGAAAGATTGCATCCTTTTTTATGGCTATGTAATATTCCATACCACATCCTCTTTTTTTTTTTTTTTTTTTAAGATTTTATTTATTTGGCAGAGAGAGACACAGTGAGAGAGGGAACACAAGCAGGGTGAGTGGGAGAGGGAGAAGCAGGATTCCCGTAGAGCAGGGAGCCCAATTCCAGGGCTCGATCCCAGGACCCCGGAATCATGACCTGAGCTGAAGGCAGATGCTTAACGACTGAGCCACCCAGGCGACCCCATACCACATCCTCTGTATAGTTCAGTATTCATTCATCTATTGATGGACACTTAGGCTGTTTTCACATCTTGGCTATTGCAAGAAATACACTATACACCAAAAAGAATAAAATACCTAGGGTTAAACTTAACCAAGGAAGTGAAAAACCTATACTTGGAAAACTATAAAACATTGATGAAAGACATTGAAGACAACATAGACAAAGGGAAAGATATTCCATACTCATTGATTAGAAGAGTTACTATTGTTAAAATGTCCATACTACCCAGAGTAGTCTGCAGATTCAGTACAATCCCTATCCAAATACCAACACCATTTTTTTTAATAGAACTAGAACAAATAATTCTAAAATTTGTATGGAACCACAAAAGACCCTGAATAGCGAAAGCTGTCTTGAGAAAGAAGGATAAAGCTGGAGGTATCACAATTCCAGATTTAAAGATCTACTAGAGGGGCACCTGGGTGGCTCAGTCATTAGGTGTCTGCCTTCAGCTCAGGTCATGATCCCGGGGTCCTGGGATTGAGCCATGCATCAGGGTCTCTGCTAGGCAGGAAGCCTGCTTCTCCCTCTCCCACTCCCCCTGCTTGTGTTCCCTCTCTTGCTGTCTCTCTCTCTCTGTCAAATAAATAAATAAAATCTTTAAAAAAAACTGTAATAATCAAACAGTATGGTGCTGTCACAAATATATTATCTCTTTTAATCCACACCTAAACCTCCAGTTTTGTCTATGATAGAGCAGCTTGTATTATACTAAATATCCTGCGGAGAACTATTTGACATGTAGGAGTAAAAATGAGTTTGAAGGCATCTCGTAGTGCTTTGAAGTTAGTCACACCTTGAGGAGTCAAGATTCAGGAGAGAAGGGAGAAATAGATATATTCTGTGCTGGTTTTCCTCTTGAAGCATTTTCTAGCTCAAGTTATTTTGGATAAGACGATAAAAGCTGAACATTGTAGAAGAGATGAGCAAAAAGCAACTGAGGAAGTTGAGTGGAGCTTTCAGTAGTTTTTTTGTTCTAGCCCTGCGTTTGTAGCTGGAATCCTTTGAAGAGGGGCACACCATAGGAGTGGGAACAGATCAGAGGTAGGCCAGTTTTAATGGTGTTTGAATCCCAGTCTCATGCCAGCCCAGTCCTTGATTGGATTGCGGTGATCTGCTCCTACTCTGACTGCTTGCTAGAAAAAAAATTAAATCATCTCTGGAAGAAGGTAACATAATCTAGAGCCTCTACACTTTTCATACATATTTTTATGCAGTCATTACATACAATGTGTAACATTCAATTAAAAATTACGAGGCATACATGGGACCAACAGAGATAAATCAACAATAGAAATAGGTTATGCAGACTCCGGATTACAGACAAGAGCTTTAGAATACTATAACTAATCTATTCACGAAAATAGAATGAGAAAATAAGCAAAATACTTAGAGATTCAAAGTAGTCCCCAGAGCTGGATGATAAAACATGTATTTTAGCATAGGGGAGTTATAAGGCTCTTACTTTTAGTCGGGCTAATGGTTATAATATGTTTGTAATCTGGTAAAGTTGCTCATCCCAAGTAAGAAATAGTAAATTAGAAAAGAAGTTGCAAGTAAATTACTGAGGTATCTGTTTTGGCGGCAAATACCTTGTTTGATTTTGAGACTCTACTATGAATCATACCATTACTGTATGTACCACTAAGAAAAAGAGGCTGTCAATTATATTTTGACATCCCATTAATTATAAGCTACATCCTAATTTCAGAGAGGTTAAAATGTGGGGGGAAAGGTGATCCTAGTTTTAAATCTCAGTTCTCTCATTTATTGTTCATTTGACTTCGGTCAGGGAATTTCTTTGAAGCTGTTAGTTTATTTGTGAAAATTGGATAGTATAGCTGCTATAGATAGTCTAGTCTTTAGAGTTAAGAAGACTAAATGAATTAAGCGATATGAAAGTGTGTAGTACTGGGTATGCATTTAATACTCTGAATTTGGCTTTCATTTCTTCCTTCTAAAACTCGGCATTGTTAGGATAACAGGAAGAGGTTCCTAACAGCTGACCAGGGGAAAAAAAAAATGCAATATATTGGTTAAATAAGAACTTAAAAAATTCCTGTTGGAGCTATTTAGTAAAGTGTCGAACATCATTCTTTATTCTCTCTCCAGCCCCCTTCACTTCTCCTGTCCCCCCATTTATATATAAAGATACCACTGACAGCTTCCAATGTGATGATTGATATTTATAATGATGGGACCTATGCATCAAAATAGTGTTGATATTTTTACTATATTGGTTTTTAAAAAGCACATTTTAGGAAAATTTCTAATCCTCTAAATTCAGCTGTGATGCTGCAAACCTCCATTTTTATTTAGTTTTGTAGAATCCCTGCTCTACTGATGATACTGCATAAATAAAGCATTAATCAAAGTGACTGAATCTTGAAGGGGTTGGATTTTGTGATGCTGGTTGCCATGAGAATTCCTGTTTATATTCCTATTTTGAAGGTTCCCAGTAAACTCAGAATGACATTTTTCTTGAGCTTTAAAATATTTAGAGCTTTAATTTTGTGTTCATTCTGTTCTGTTCTTTTAGGATTTTTCAAGTCACATTCAGTTGATAGGATGAAAAAATTTAAGAGAAGGCTATCCCTCACTCTTCGGGGAAGCCAAACTATTGATGAATCATTGTCTGAATTGGCGGAACAAATGACTATTGAAGAAAATAGCAGCAAGGATAATGGTAAGTATTTGGGGCTGGGGAGGAGGGAAGGAGCGATGCTTCCGCCTTTTAATTACTTTGTAAATTGAATGTGAATTTACTTTTCTGGTAAGTTCCTAATAGCTTCCTTTTGTTTATTTCTTTGTCTTATTCTCTAGTTCTTAGGAAACAGAAGACTATGTGACTTTTGCTTACTTAATTATTGGAACGTTTCACTCTTACTCCAGGAGTGTTACTGTACCTGGTCTCTAACCCTTATGGATTCTCCTATCCCGTTTATCTATTTTTTATTGTCTCTTAAATAAGAATACCTTATATAATATCCTAGTTGTTAAATAACTGTTTTTAAGTTAACCTAAGTTAATACAGCTTAAAAGTGTAGTGAGTTTGTGAAATTCCTGTTTGAGGCTTCATCATAGTTTTATAACATTGTATATGCATATGGACTATAGATGACAAGGTTCATGACGTGAGTGAATCTTACTCTTTCCTTATTTTATATTTACTGCAGAGTCTATCCATAATATTGAGAGCACTTAATAGTAGGTAGGCATACAGCGTTTCACATGTTTGACAGTTCTTTCCACAGAGGTTGATATACAATGAAAAGAACTTGTTTAATTGAGTGGATTAAAATGTAAAATCCTGATGAAATTTATAGAACAAGGCTACATATTCAAAACTGAAATAACCCTAGGGATGTCATAATAATAACCAGGAAGGAGTTATAGGAATGACTGCCAGTATGTCATGAAGTACACGTTCTCTGGCAAGCCTTTCTTGCCAGTACCTGAAATTCTTCTGTTAGAAATTTGTGGCAGTGGGTGAGAACATGAATACCCCTACCCACTTCTTTTGAATGCACATGTCTTTGTTGTGAGAGAGGGAAAGGTATAAGGTAAAGGGCTCTGAACTTTAAGTTAAAAGTCATGGATTAGAAATTGGGATACTCTAACACACTTATACCCTTATTAATTAGTTATATGACTCTAATTTATCTTACTCAAGCTTCAGTTTATCTCTTTTCTCAGAAGGATCATCATTTACTCAAGTTTATCTGGTTAGTTGTAATAGGGGAGAGGAGACATAGATGAATTGAGTAGAAAATTTAAAAAATAATGATATCCATAACTTATGTAGGAGGGGGACACGTTTTGCATTTGGGTCAAAACTCAAAGACAGTTCTATGTCTTACTTTTTTTCTTTGTGCCAGGAGCAAAATCCTTAATTCTCTCTCAAATCCCCTTTGAATTCTTGGTATTTTAATTAAGCCCTGTGTATTTTTTTTTTTTCTTTTAGAGAGGGTGGGGGGAGGGGCATAAGGAGAGGGAGAGAGAATCCCAAGCCTGCTCCACGCCCCAGCGTGGAGCCCGATGTGGGGCTCAATCTCAGTATCCTGAGATTATGACCTGAGCTGAAATCAAGAGTTGGATGCCTAACCCGACTGAGCCAGCCAGGTACCCCAATAAATGTCTTAATAGTATTTTAAACATATCACAGAAAGTTAAGATATTTCAGGATCTTGTCTAAGTAGCTAACCTTACTCTAATGAGAAGATATATTAAAATTACTGAATTTGATGAGGGGAATAGGTGACAATTTAAATATGAGGGAGAAAATAGATCACAGTCATACTAAAAAAGCAAAAATACGTTTTATTTTATATATATTATTTGGAGCTTTCAACTGCAGCTACAACAAAAATTACTTTTTTTGACAACTGAAATTGTTCAACTAAGAAAACTGCATCTTTATGTTATTATGTAAACTTAACAGAATGCCACTTCTCATGATTATTTAGAATCTGAAGAAACCTTAAAAGGCAAAGATTGAAATGATGTAGTTTTCCAGATATTCCAGTTTCTTTTCTTTACTACTCAGTCTGTGCACTGGGTCAGTTTATTATGTTGTTTAGAGTCAACAAGCCTAGTTGATGGATATTATGAAACCTTGTTGTACTCCCAGGTTTTTTTCCTTTCTTCTGATGATCTGATACATGATAGCAGTGACAGTTTTTTTTACAATAGTGGATGACATAGGAGGTTGTAAGTAGTGCTAACTCCTACAAATAGCAAAGGTCCATGAGAGGATGAGGTTGAAAGCACAGACTATGGATGTATGTAGGGTATGATTAGGATCAGATATTAACAGTGTTTATAAGAGCAGGATTAGGAGTAGGGAATGACGAAGAGTCCAGGGTGGGCTAAGAAATTGCATGTTCCTGGGGTGCCTGGGTGGCTCTGTCGCTAAGTGACTGCCTTTGGCTCAGGTCATGATCTCAGGGTCCTGGGATTGAGCCCCGCATCGGGCTCCCTGCTCAGCAGGGAGCCTGCTTCTCCCTCTCCCACTCCTCCTGCTTGTGTTCCCGCTCTCGCTGTCTCTCTCTCTGTCAAATAAATAAATAAAATCTTTAAAAAAAAAAAAAAATTGCATGTTCCTGCTCAGAATAGTTCACATAATCAGAAGACCCAAATGAATAAGATGCATAAAATCATAGTGATTGCCATGTTATGATGTTAAAAATCATTGGGAAGTCTTACTTGAACTAACTACTTTGTAGAATAAGAAAGATCTGTTTTTCATATAGATTTCCATTACTTTAAAAAATATTGTGGTAAATTATACATAATGTAGAATTTACTATTTTAACCATTTTGAAGTTTCTGGTTTTAGTGACTAAGCATTAAGTACATTCACATTGTTGTGCAACCATCACATCACCACCATCTATCTCCAGAACTTTTTCATCATTCCAAATTGAAACTCTATACCCATTAAGTAATAGCTCTCTGTTCTCCCCTTCCCTCAGTCCCTGGTAACAACTATTCTGCTTTCTGTCTCCATGAATTTTCAAGGTACCTCATATAAGTGGAATCATACAGTATTTGTCCTTTTGTATCTGACTTCTTTCATTTAGCATGATGTCTTTAAAGTTTCCATTTTTTAAAATGCAGCATATTATCTTCTTGAATTGCCCAATCAGTTGCTGTCATACTCTTGAAATGTTGGGATATTTCACGATTCATGAGCCCCATTCTCTTTTCTGTACACACTCCGTGGGCTGACGTTATCCAGTCCTATGATTTCAGCTACTATATATATGCTGACTACTTTTAAATCTGTATTTCTAGTCAGAATTTTTGTCTGGATCTCTAGATTCATATCCAAATATTAGTTGGCTTCTCCACATAGATGTTTAGTAAGAGTCAAACTTAATATTACCAAGCCAGAATTCTTGATTTCCTTCCCCCCAAATCTGATTCTTTTCCAACTTCCCTCGCTTAACCTAAACCATTTAAAAATAAAAACCCAGGAATTATCCTTGATTTTTCTTTCTCCTTCACTGTTCTGTTTCCCCTTCTCCCCTGTTCTGCCATTCTAGTTTCCTGTGTATTTACAATGTAAATAATTTTTAAAAACTCACTATTAATGATAGTAATTTATATGCTTGATAACATGTTTCCAGCTATTGTCCTTTTAGGTATTATTTATTTTTTAACAGAGGCTCTGCTGTAGCTTTAAAATTTTTCTTTAGATAGATGTTTTTAATATAGGTCCTCACTAAAAGCTGGATGGGGGAGAGTATGTATGAAAGTAATTTTGCAGCCATGTCTGCTAGCTGTTTGGTTCTGTCTTTATAATATATCCTAAATTTGCCTACTTCTCTCCATTCTAGTCCAGGCCACCACCATTTGTTGTTTAGCATACTATAATAGTCTCTTCCTTCTGTTTCCCCTCTTGTTGATTCCCTCTCATCTGTTCTCCAGCAGTACCAAGAGTGATGTTCAAAATTTTTAATTAAAAAATTTTTTTTTTATTTTTAAAGAATTTATTTGAGAGAGAAAGAATGAGAGAGAGAGAGAGAAGGAGGGAGGGAGAGCACGAGAGTGGGGGAGGGTCAGAGGGAGAAGCAGACTCCGTGCTGAGCAGGGAGCCTGATGCAGGACTCAATCCTGGGACTCTCCAGGATCATGACCTGAGCTGAAGGCAGTCACTTAACCAACTGAGCTACCCAGATGCCCCCAAATTTTTAATAATTAATTGATTCAAAGGAGGTTGCAAACATAGTACCGAGAAGTTCCTTGTGCCCTTCTCTTTGTTCCCTCCCTTGGTTACATCTTTCTTAACTATAAACCATTATCAAACCCAGGAAATTAACACGGGAATGAAGTGTGAGTATAGTTTTGTGTCATTTTATCACGTGTAGATTCGTATAACCACCACTGCAATCAGGATAAGGAGGTATTCCATTACCAGAAAGAGATCCGTTTTATGCTACCTCTTTATAGTTATTCCACCTTTTATCTCCCACCACCCCTGACCCCTAGGAGTGATATTTTTAAAACATGAATGAGATCATGAGACCTGTTTCAGAGCTACCATAACTGATTCCAATCTCAGAATAAAATTTGAACTTTTATGATTACATACAAACATGCTTCTCTCTCTGAACCTCACTAAATAACATACATGTAGTACAGCTACACTTGCCTTCTTTGTGTTCCTCTAACACAGTGTTTTCAGAGTTTGATCCCTGGACCAGCGATATCCGCATCACCTGAGAATTTGTTAGAGATGCACATTTTTGGATTCCATGTCAGATCTGAGTCAGGAAGTCTGTGGGTAGGGCCCAGCAATCTTGTATTTTAACAAGTCTCTGAAGGTGATAATGAAACATGCTGAAGTTTTACTCCTGCCACATGTCAACTTTTGCAGTAGCTTTAACCTCTGGACTATCTTTTAACTCACCGTCACCTATCTTCCCAAAATTGGCTCTTTCTTGCATTTATATCTCTGTCAAAAATACTTCTACAGAGAGAACTTTACTCAGTATCCAGTGTAAAATAGCTACTCCTTTATTTTCTGTCATCTCTCTTTTGCATATTGCCTATCATTATCTGATGTTTTTCTTATTCATTAGTTTATTTGTTTCCCCTCCGTAAGATCTTATAATCTTAGAGAGTAGTACCTTGCTTGTTTTGTTCACCTGTTGATGCCCAGGACCTGGAATAGTAGGCACAAAATAAATAAATGGCCTCTGAATAATTGAATGTTTTTTATGATCTCCTTTTTTTCTCCTATATTCATCAAGACTGTAAAGCTCTAATCCCTAGGATAACTTTACAGAGTAACTAAAACATGTTGTCTATAGGCAGAATAATTCTGTATTTTATTATGATTCTAGATATGAAATATTATAACCTAGAAAGAGAAAATTTTTTCTTATATGTTCTAGCTTGTATCCTACACTGTTTGACTATTTACTTTTTGCACTTTTTCAGATACCCCTTCCCCATTCATTATTAAATCATTGGTTATTTTACTAGGCTTAAGATCCCCCAAATCTTTGATCAGCCAGCTATTGCCAAGGAATGTATAGGCCATAGGAAGCTTTGGACAGATACTATCTATTACTAGTTAGGTACTTTTCCTTTTTCCAGTCTGGTGTTCTACCCAAATTAGATAACTTGGGCTCTGTCTGAGCCCCAAGGGCCCTTTGGCCCCATCCTCCTTTTCCCACCTTCTTTTATGCAGCCATTATTAGTAGAGGTGCAGGCCACGTGGTCTTCTTGTTCTTGGTGTCTGATTAACCTTTACAGGTGGGGGAAACCAATCAGTAGATATTCTTACTCCTGATGATCAGCTGCAAAAGAGCTGGCTCCATTTTAGAGGAGAAAAGATAATCAGAGAAGGCAAGTTCCTTTTAAAATTCTTTAGCTACTACCAGTAAAACATAATTCTAATACAAAAGACTAATTCCTTGTCATAGAAGACTTCATCATGTCTTTAACCTATTTTAGAGCTCTTCTTTAGAGGTGGAAAAGAATCATGAAATTCCTCATGAGCATTACAAAACAGGATTTCTCCCATTTATAATTAAATAACTTTTAAGTATTCTATATTTTTTAAATGTTTCTGCTTGTTTATAAGTCTGAGATTTCTTAAAAAAAAAAAAACTCTTTATATTAAAAGTCCCAAATTTTGGGTAAGAAATTTCAGAACCTCTATATTGATATATGCTTAAGTACTTCTATGTTTATCCATTAACTGACATACCTTTTGAATGTCTAGCAAATAGGGATATAAATTCCTTGAGGCCAGGACCATGTCTTTTATATTCTATAGCATGCCTAATTATAAGGCATATATGAGACAGTTAGTAAATGTAGGAGTAGTTTGGAAACAAACTTGGGATATATTAAAATAAGCAAATGGATAAAATCTATGGGCTATGTTAGTTTTGTGATTGCTAATCAATTTTGGTTATATAAGAAGTGCTTACTTAAGTGATTGGACCAATTTCAAATATTGAAGTATTTTCTGTATTTTTTCATGGAAATTATTTTAATTCTGGTTCTTTGTATAGATAGCCAAAGAATTCTTAAATGTTACTGATCTTATAAACCTTTTGTTTTTTGTTTTCTGTTTTGCTTTCTCAATCCTTTTCATGTGATCCTGGATCTTGGGCTGTTAATGGAATGATTTTGGATACTGTGAACCACAGAGCCTATTGTGAAGAATGGCAGACCTCCAACCTCTCACAGTATGCATTCCTTCCTCCATCAGTACACAGGGTCCTTCAAGAAGCCCCCATTGAGGAGACCACATAGCGTTATTGGAGGAAGCCTTGGATCCTTCATGGCAATGCCCAGAAATGGAAGCAGATTAGGTAATTTAACAGTCCTTTTTTTTTTTTTTTTAACTTTCTGACTGTGAGTCATACATGTAGTAGCTATTGTTATAGTTGTATGGAAGTCAGCCAGCCTTCATTATCTGATTTTTTTTATAAAATAAAAATCAAGTTGAAAATAACAGAGATAGAAGAAAGATGGAAGGCTCTAGAGAGGTACTAGTGTTGACACTGCAGAGGAGTAACATTTGAAAACCTGTCCACCAGGAAGAAAACAAAACCCCTAGGAGATGGATGCAAGATTTCAAGATGAATGGCATTTCAAGATGGTGCTTAATTTAGGGTCATACCATGGTAACTCCAGATTATCACCACACGATAGCCCAGTGCAATGATTCGTATACATGATTGTCACCTGAGTTGCTATTCTTATGTCACTATGTCATTCTAAATATTTAGGAAAAATATATACCTGCAGGTTTCTGTTTATTTCTCTGGTCTTTTTTGATAGCATCTTACTATCATGTTTTGATTTTTAAAATCATTTTAAGCATAAATTAGAGTCTCATGACATAATTACTGAAGTTTCTGAGGGTTTTGTTTTACTCCTTGCTTTATCTGCTTCCTTGGCAGGTTATTTCCTCGTGTGTTTTGTTAATTTGGGGAGTGTGAGCTTATCTATAGTGGGGTTTATCTATGGGGAAATGTATGTAGCCTTTATTCCTATAGGTGTAAACCTACAGAATGGTGTGCTGTAGTTGTCTCACACTGGTTCATGAGAGATGATTGTTAAATTTTCAGGAATTTTCCAAGCTGGTTGTTAAATATAGCCATTATTAAAGTTTAAATGTTAAAAACCTATAATTAAGTAAGCTAATTACAAAAGTAATGAATCCTCAAAAGTCATTATTTCTAAATTATTTTACTACACTTTACTATTACCTCTGCTTTTGGGGTTATTTCTGTTGTATCTGTATAGTCAAAATTTTATGTAATGGTATGTACATTTCTTCCCAACTACATGCTCAGTGATGGTCATGTTGTAGCTTGAATTTGGCCATGGAGGGAGTACTTACCTCAGAGAAATTGGAAAAAACTTCACATCAGGACTTGATATATATTGTTTTGTTGTCTAGACTGGGGATTGGCGTACTTTCCTGCAAAGGTCCAGATTGTAAATTTTTCAGGTTTTGTGGGCCACATATGATCTCTGTTGCATATTCTTTTTAAAATAACTCTTTAAAGGTGCAGAAAATATTTTTAGCTCAGGAACTGTACAAAAACAGGTCACATTTGCTGATCTTTGGTCTGAATTTAAGAAAGTAATATTGAAAATGTTAGTAATGCAGATTAAAAGTGTGTTGTATCTGTAGCTTTTACAGTTGTGAATGGCAGAAAATTGAGCCATCTGAGAAGTAAATATTCTTCCAGTACTCAAAAACTATTACCTGATTTAGCAAAGAAGTTGCTCACACCAGTGACAAATGAGTGAAGTTTTGACATAGTCTTCATTGTTTCACTTTTGTCTTATTAATGGAAATGAAAATACGGATACTCATGTTGGAACTACACTTGTTCGTTAATGACATGAGCAACTTCTTGGTTGAGTCCGATGGTACTCAAGTATTTATTTATAGTTTGAGATTCCTGTGCTCCTTTGTGGTCCTTGTGCAGTAGAACAGATTTAAGTCTGCCCTTTATAGTACTTTAAGAGTCTTGTGCCTTTCTTTAGGAAACTCTCACTTGCACCTTGGACACCTGATGCTTCCTCTTTTATCCCAGTGTGGCAGCTAAACCCAAGCATTTTCTTACCAAGATCAGCAACCCCTCCCTGAGAGAGTAACAGAGTCAATTTATACATAACATCTTTTGGCTCTCAGTTCTCTTTGTCTTTGCTTCCTTGGTATTATGCACATATTCTTTCATACTCAGCTATGCATTTTAAAATATTATTACATCTTATTCAACATTTCCTTGAGGAAGGAAGGTTTTCCGATTTTGCCGGAAATAGAAGGCATGGTTAAGTTATCTTTAACATTTTAAAAGTGTGACAGAAAAGAATACTTGGCCTTAGATGTGTTGTATACCATCAGATTAGCAATCAGTTACCAATACATTGACTTTTATGGCCAAGTTAATTTTTTGTTCAGATCTTAGTATAAAATTTCTCCAGAAATCTTTATATAATTGAAGTATATTCTTAAATTACATATCAGTCTATTAAAAACTATCATATTTGCAACTGCTTATCAGTGTGAGTAAGAATTTTCTCAATGTGTTATCAAGGAGCACCTGAGTAGCTCGGGTGGTTAAGCATCTGACTGTTGATTCCAGCCCAGGTCATGATCTCAGGGTTGTGAGATCGAGCCCCCTGTTGGGCTCCACACTAGGTGTGGAATCTGCCTAAGATTCTCCCTCTCCCTCTGCCCCCCTCCCCAACTCATGCACATGTACCCTCTCTCTCTAAAAAATAATGTGTTATCAAGACAAAAAACAAAAATAGAGGAATTTTAAGACTGATTTGATAAGATCCTTGAGTTCAGTTTTTTGTTAAATGGTTCTCATTTTCTTAGGCAGATATTCATTAAAAATACAAATTTGTAACTATAAAATACTATTTGGTTTTACATGTTGGTATTTCATATAACATTTCATTTGAAAGAAGAGATATAGTTACCTAGTGCATTCTTTGATTTTTACTTAATATTTAATTTATGGGATTATTTGTTGACCACCTTCTAAACACCAGGTACTTTGTTCAGTGTGGGGAATATAAAAGTGAATAAGCTAAATCTTGCCCCCCAAGGATCTCCTAACTTGGTATAAAAATCATCTGAAACCAAAAAATGCACTTCAGTGCAGTGGATGTGGTAGGTGTGGGCACAGTAGTCATCTGTGTCTGGAAAAGATTTTACTGAGGGATGACAAATGAATATAGTTTTGAAAAAATAAGTATGAGTTCACCAAATTGTTAAATTGGGGAAAGGCATCTCTTATGGGTAAAAGAGGGGGGGAAAGTGTGTTGTGTTAAAGCACTCTAGCATGAAACAATATGATACTTTTGGGGGAATGAATAATTGTATGAAGAGAGCCAGTGGTAAGAGATGTGTTTGATATCTAGCATTTGTTTGTTTCTGGTGTGCAATTCTTGCTAGATGAATTACAGGATGATTGACAAATGCAAATATAGAGCAGGTATTATACAAGTTATATAAGTTTGTTTTTAATATTCCCAGATGGAATTAATCTTCCTCCTCTCTACTCCCATTTAACTTTCATCTTTAATAATAAAGAAAAAAAAACTGACACCACTTTGTTTTGTAATTTAAATATATTTTTTCCTCCATACAGATTTTTGGTGGTCACAAGATGTTTCTGTAGTTAAATAGATATTCAGTGAATAATTTTTGATTTTTTTTTTTAATTTTTAACACTGTGGAGAGGGGAAGCTCCATTAATGGCTTTAAAAACTTATTTTTTAAGGATATTCAAAGTAATAGATCATTTGGCTGTAGACCCAGTGGCACATTATTTTACAGAAAAAATACTAAACTAAATAAAAGGCAAAAGACCAGGTTTCTATTTTAGCTCTGCCTCTAAGCTGTGTAACCTTTCAAAATCATTTAACCTTTCAAAGTCTCAGTTCCCAGATCTGGAAAATGAGAGAACTGACTAAATAATCCTCATGTTATTTCCAGTCTGTAATTTTATTATTCAGCTCTTGATAATAACTTGGATGTTAATTATTTTCATAGTTTTTCATAATCTGAGTGTGAAAGGTTTCTCACTACTGTTTCAAGACATCTGAGTTACGTTTTGATCTGTTAGTTACACAGAGCAACCAGAATGTAAAAAACTTTTGTGATTTTTATGTGTTGGCTGCCTATATCTTATTTGTAGTGATAATAAATTATGTGATATAGTAAGGTGTAATGCATCTCTTTGAAGATAAATGATGTTTCATTTTGTGATACAGATATTGTTCATGAAAATCTAAAAATGGGATCAGATGGTGAGAGTGACCAAGCTTCTGGGACATCATCTGATGAAGTACAGTCACCTACAGGCGTTTGTCTTAGAAATCGTATACATAGACGGATCTCAATGGAGGTAACCATATGCCTGCATATGTGTGTTTGTGTGTATGAATACACATATACATCAAACAGTAAATGACCATTTGAAAATTTTCATGAAGGCAAATGACATTGTAAGAAAATTGTTTCTTTGCATTAGTAATGAGTAGTCTTGTGAATATTTCCTTTTTTCTAATTATCTATCCCAAGGCAAGTATACATTAATTATATTTAACAATCCACAAAAAACATGTAGGGTCTCTGTAAGGGAAATGTGAATTTTCAAAAATACTGGAAATTCAGAATGATACTTTAGCAAAGTTTTCTTTTTAGAAAATATGATTTTAATTATATTTTTGAGGTTTATCTGGATATTTAGTATTTTATTTTATAAATATTTTATTTCAGATTTCAAAATGTATACATAAAATAAGCACCAGCTTTTTTTTTTTTTTTTTGCTTTATATTATAAATATGGGTATCATTTCCTTTATGGCTTATTATACCTACTGATTTCTGTAGAACATATAAGTTATGTCTTCATGTAAAAGAATTAATAGCTCATGTATAACCTTGAGATCAAAGTTGATTATGAATGTTATTTCAGTATATACTATAGATTAAAATAGTTTTCTCCAAAACAGTTGAACATGTTTTGAATTAAGAATATTGTTTTTTTTGGTGCCTTTGAGTTGAGATTACAGTGCTTGGGGTATCTGTCCCGTTGGTTGATTGCATTTTTATTGATAAAAGATTGCTCTTAATCAGTTAAAAAACGGTATTTTCAACTCTTGAGATCAACTTGGTATCTGTTCATATCACTATATCATAATAAAATATATTTTTCTTCTATCATATCTTTACAAGTTTTTTTACTATTAGGATTTTTATTTGAACTTTCTCTTCCATTGAGCTGTATTTATTTTTTGCCCCAAAGGTGACAGTCCCTTGATGATATTCTTTCTTTTGTATATTATAATAGCTGAAAAGACTTCTTTCTTAACATCCTCCACATCTTGCATTCACATATGTATTCTTACTTAGAATGTTTTTGGATGTTACTTTCTGTGTATTCTTCTAGATAAAATTTTAAATATTTTGTTCTAATAATGTTATTGTGATTTGTTTGGGATTATGTAAAATGTAAAACATTTAATATGGGAGAACCATTATCTTTTCATTACTTAGTCTTACCATTTGGGAATATGGTATATATTTCTGTACTTGAGTTATATGTTTCTCAGTAAATGTTTACATAGTTCCTATACATCTCAATTTTGTTTCATGGTTTGGTTACTGTTACAGATAGTAGGGATTTATTTTTTATAGGATTTATGTTTCTTAGTGTGACAGTATAGGCAAGATTCCCTTTTAATTTCTCCCAGTTCACATTTTATAATTAAATGGAATAGAAATGCCTCCCGCTTAAGAGCCACCCTTTCATCCCTGGAATAAATCCCACTTAAATATTAATATATGTAAATATATATTTAATATTACATATTTATATATCTATATTATATATATTTATAGCATATATTTATATCTATATTATGTATTTATATTGTATTTTAAATACATATTTACATGTTTGTTTATTAATATAATATTAAATATATATTACATTACTATAATTAATATAAATATACCAACATATAATTAATATAATTATATTTTATAATGATATATTGTTATACATATATAATATGTATATAATATATATGTATTATATATTTATATTATATATGTATATTATATATTTATATACAAATATATAATAAAATACAATAATTATTAAATATATATATTTAAATTAAGTAAGCTCTGTGCCCAACATGGGGCTTGAACTCATTACCCTAAGATCAAGAGTTGCATGCCCTACCAACGGAGCTAGCCAGGCACCCCTGATTTTTTTTCATGTATTGTTGGATCTGGTTTGCTGATGTTTTGTGGAGGATTTCTGCGTCTATGTTAGAAATATTGGCCTGTAGTTCTCTTTTTTTTTTGTGGTGTCTTTATCTGGTTTTGGTATCAGGGTAATGCTGGCCTCATAGAATGAATTCGGAAGCTTTCTTTCCTCTTCTATTTTTTGGAATGGTTTGAGGAGAATAGGTATTAACTCTTCTTTAAATTTTTGGTGGGATTCATCTGTGAAACTGTCTGGTTCTGGGCTTTTATTTGTTGCGAGTTTTTTGCTAAGTGATTAAATTTCATTGCTGGTAATTGGTTTTTTCATATTTTCTATTTCTTCCTGATTTAGTTTTGGGAGGTTGTTATATGTTTCTAGGAATTTATCCATTTCTTCTAGGTTGTCCAGTTTGTTGGCTTATAATTTTTCCTAATATTCTCTTATAATCCTTTGCTTTTCTGTGGAGTTGGTTGTTATTTCTCATCTTTCCTTTATGATTTTGAGTCCTCTCTCTCTCTTTTTTTTTTAATTTTTTTTGTGAGTCTGGCTAATGGTTTATCAATTTTATTGATCTTTTTTTTAAAGATTTATTTATTTGAGAGAAAGAGCATGCACATGCACACACAGGGGAGGGGCAAAGGGAGAAGGAGAGAATCTTGAGCAGACTCCCTGCTGACCACAGAGCCCTAAACCAGGCTCAGTCTCTTGACCCTGAGATCATAACCTTAGCCAAAATCAAGAGTTAGATGCTTAGCCAACTGAGCCACCCAGGCATCCCAATTTTGTTGATCTTTTCAGCAAACTAGCTTCTAGTTTCATTGATCTGTTCTTCTTTTTTTTTTTTTTTTTTTTAAGTCTCTCTTTCATTTATTTCTACTCTAATCTTTATCATTTCCTTCCTTCTACTAGGTTTGGGCATTGTTCTTTTTCTAGTTTCTTTAGGTGTAAAGTGAGGTTGTTTAGTTGAGATTTTTCTTGCTTTTTACTTCTTTCTGTTGATACAGCACTAATAAAAGATTTCAGTTGTCTCACTATGTTGCATACAAAACCTTACAATATCTGCTTGGTTAGTTATTAAACTGGTCACATTTTGTGGTAGTCTTTGCATCTTCCTACATGGTATAATAATGTCTAAGTAAATTCCATGTGGAATTTACCAGTGAAAGGACTCAGAAATAACTGGGTTTGCAGAGTACCATTTCTGTAGAACTATGTTGTATACTTCTGCTTACAGTAAATGCGTTTGCATTCAGATATTATATATAATCAACATGTATAACTTTAAAACTGTAATAAAACTTACAGCTATTTATCATTAATAAATAATATAGTAGAGCCCATGAATTCAAAAATGAAATGCTCTTGTCTCTTCTATTTGTGATTACCTACAAATACCTTTTTTCCCCTTTTTTTAAATAAAGGATTTAAATAAGCGGTTATCACTACCTGCAGATATCAGAATACCTGATGGATATCTTGAAAAATTGCAGATAAACAGTCCACCGTTTGATCAACCAATGAGCCGAAGGTCTCGTAGAGCTTCTTTAGTAAGTTTTCAGTCTCCTCTATCTATGCCATCAAATCTGTTTGTTTGGATTTTCTGGGTGTAAACATTTCACATTTTTATATTTGCTTTTTTAATAACTAAATTTTTTACATTGCTTTTAGGATTTTATTGTTTTCCACTTCTTAAGGGTTTAAAGATGCATGTTGGAATACAATTTAAGCTATCTTCTGTTTTATTTTTTGGAAAAATTTTATTGATATATGCTAGAAGTATAGAATATGTATTAAATATGTAAATATATACTACGGATACAGAAAAGTACATAAACCATTGTGGTATAGCTCAGTGTATTTTTTGCCAAGTAACATACCTGTGTAACCAGTACCCAAATCAATAAAAGAAAATGCCCGAAATCCCAAAATCCCCTTCCTGCCACCCTCTGTGTTCACCTTCTACTCCACTTCCTCAACTGTAGCCACATCCCTGCTTTCTAATGCTAAAGATTAGATTTACCTATGTTTCCCATTGTTTTGGTTATATAATGCTTATAGTATATTTTAATATCTCAAAAGACTTTAAAATCTTCATTTACATTCACATTCTTATTTTAAAAATGCTTTTGTTATTTCTAATTATTCATATTTAAACTTTTGAACTTGAATTATGATTATATAAATTATTAAAATACATTTTATACAAATATAAAAATGTGTATTCAAGTTTATATTATACAATATGCATGGAAGAATAGAGTATGTATTCTTTTTTTCGCTGACCTCTTTTGCTGAATGTTATGCTCATGTTTCATCTAGTTTGTTGCATATAGTTATAGTTAATTTGTTCTTACTGTTGCATGGTATTACATTGTATACTGTACTTTATCCAGTTTCCTGTTGATGGACATTTAAATGTTTGGGTTGTTTTTAATTTTTGCTTATTACAAAATAGTGGTTCTGTCATCATTCTTGTACATGTATTTTGGTTAATATATGTAAGCATTTCTGTTGAGTACATACCTAGGGGTGGAACTGTTGGATCGGATTGTGTGCATATGTTCGCTTTCCTAAACACTGTCAAAAGAGTTTCCAAAGTGGGTCATACCAATTTACACTCACATCAGTATTTGACAGTTCTGTTTGTTCTCCTTAGCCAGTTTTTGATACTGTCTCTTTTTAAAAAAATTTTTAACTTTTCTGGTGAGTGTGTAATGTTACCTTATTGTGGTTTCATTTGCATTTTTCTGATGACTAAGCTGAACACCTTTTTAATGCTTATTGGCCATTTAGGTATACCTTCTTTTGTGAGTTAACTGCTTAAGTCTGTCGTCTCTTTTCTTTTGGGTTTTCTGCCTTTTTCTTACTGATTTATGGAAATTCTTTATAAATTCTGTATAAAGAAACTGTGAGTTATATGTCTTGCAAATATCTTCTAGCATGCACCAGTTGACCCTTGCAATTGCATTAAGCACTGCTGATTGAAAGGTCAGCTTTCCCTGTGGCAGTGTCACCTTTGACATAAGTTCAGGTGATTGTATATGTAAGGATCTCTTTTGGATGGTTATAGTCCTATAATAGAGGTACATATAAAGTGCTGTGGGACGACAGAAGAGATAGCAAGTAAAATGACTTTGCGTATCACAGGCTTACAGAGGAAATAGTGCTTTAGCTGGCTCTAGAAGGACGGGTAGGAACTTGTCAGGTTGACAGTGGGTAGAAGGGTGTTCTAAGCAGAGAAAACTTGATGTACTAATACCCACAAGTATGAATGTAGGTATGTTGGGGAAATTATAACTGATATGAAGGGTAAATGTGGAATAAGATTAAAGAATAGGGCTTGAAAGAATAGGATAAATCCAGACTGTAAAAAGCTTTGGCTACCAGGCCAGGCAAGGAGTCTGAACTTCATTCATCCCATGTAATGGACCTCAGAGGTATTGATTTAAACAAGGACTGACGTAATCACATTTTTGTTTCATAACAGTGGCTTCAGGAAAAGTGTAAATGAAGTAGGAGGAGAGAAAGACTAGAGGCAGGAAGATGGATTAGGAATTTATTCAAAATTAGAGATGATGCAGCAGTCATGTGGGAATGGGAAGTAGAATCCAGATCCTCAGGGTCATGTAGAGATAAAATAGGCAGGACCTCTGGTACTCAGCTGAACTTTGTGTCTGAAGAAGGAGCAGTTGATGAGGATTCCTGGATTGCTAGCAGTTGTTATTCTCCTTTTTACATATTATATCGTGGAATGTTTTTATCCACCAGAAACTTCTGTTGGGTTACATATTCTAAGGAATAAAATTACCTTATGCTGTATATAACTGAGCACATTGTTATGTTAATTTGACATTCATCAGTGTATAATAAAAGTATAGTGCCAACTGGATTTTGGTATACAGGTTTATGATCGTCATAGTTTTGCATCACTGCCTAAGACATTTTTATTTAAATAGCTTTGCCATTTGATTACCTGGTTGAAAGTGTTCTTTGGCTATCGATTTTTATCAAAGATTAGTACTCAGGATAAATTTTGGAGTTATTGAGTGTTCAGATTGGAACTAAAGGTATGATTTAATCACCACGTAATTCTTAAAGCTGTTCTTCAGGAGCTTTTTCAGTCTACGTGAAATTAAGGAAAACAGTGCCCTCTAATGAATGTTAAGTGATGGAGTTTTTATTGTGGTTGAGTATTCCTACTCATCTTCCTTGGTTTTTGATCTAAAGTGGTTTATAGATTTCAGATCAATTATGCCAGCTGTGTTTTGGTTTCTGCTAATGCACCCTTTTCATTATTCATCTACCTTGCTAAACTAAACCATTTGGTGTCTTTTGAAGTATATTAGAAAATTATTTTTCACTACCCTAGGTTTATGTATGAAGGGGAAGGATTAGGGAATAGATGGAAGGAGAAGGGAGAAGAAATATATTCTTCACATGTGTTAGAGCTCATGTTTCTATGGATAATACAGTCCTTTTTTCCCCAAGATTTATTTATTTTAGCCCGCACAAATGGGGGGGAGGGGCAGAGGGAGAGGGAGAGAATCTCAAGCAGACTCCATGCTGAGCACGGAGCCCAACGCAGGGCACGATCCCACAACCCTGATTCATGACCTGAGCCAAAATTAAGAATCAGATGCTTAACCAACTGAGCCACCCCGGCACCCCTGGATAATATATTCTTTATCTAAAAAAAGAAAATATATTTTTGAGATAAAATATAAAATTTTAACCTTGTCTTTCTAAAAGTATAAAACTTTATATTTTTGCATATTCAATAGCAATGTATAACAAATAGAGTAGTTAAAATAACATACATCCTTTGAGTAGGAATTAAGAAACAAATCACAGTTTCTGATGAAGAAAGACCTACGATAGGGCTAATTGGTTCTTCTATAAATTTATGATCATCATCATCAGCCTAAAATGAACCTTCAGAATTGCTTGGCTACCCTATATTGTTTTTCTCTGGTTAACCCTTCCCCTCTCAATATACGCAGATGATCTCTTTTCCTACATGATAAAGAAGAGAAAAGCCATAACCAGAAACCCCCTCATTTTTTGAATAACAGATGTGCAAATCCATCTACACCTATACTCATTCTGCTCTTTCGTCCTTCTTTTTCTTTCTTTCTTTTTTTTTTTTTTTTAAAGATTTTATTTATTTATTCATGAGAGACAGAGAGAGGCAGAGGGAGCAGACTCCCCGTGGATCAGGAAGCCCAGTGCGGGACTCGATCCCAGGACACCAGAATCGTGACCTGAGCCGAAGACAGACGCTTAACCAATTGGGCCACCCAGGCACCCTCTTTACTTCTTTTAATACTGAGGAATTGTCTTTCTTCTTATCCCATCTCCTCAGGATGCTTTAGAATATTTTTGTCATCCTGTACACTCGTATATATTCAGTCTCCCTCTCTTGACTAAATTCTTCCTATTTTTATTTTAGAATAGTTTTAGATTTACAGAAAAATTTAAAAGATAACATAAAGAGCCCATACACATACCCAGTTACTACTATTATTAACATTTTACATTACTTTAGTGTGTCACAACTAAGGAAATCAGCATTTTGTGTATTACTACTATTCCACACTTTATTCAGATTTCCCTAGTTTTCTACTAATGTCCTTTTTTGTCCCAGGGTCCCATCTAGGACACCACATTACATTTAGTTGTTTTATCTCATGTTAAAGATACTGGTTATTGGATTGGTGAAGGGCTGTTTAATATTCATTATGGTTGATTAGAAGTGAGATGTTCTAACTCTTAACATATTTAATTACATATTAGATTAGTGGAAAGCCCACATGCCAATAATCAAGATTCATTAGAACATTGATTCACTTAGAATGATGGCATGCCCAGTGGCATTTTTGTGACTGTTAAGTGCAGCTCTAGTAGATTGAGAGTCTGTATATGAAAATTTGCCTCATTATATTGAAATTATAGGTTTTACACATTTACAGAATCTGCTTGTTCCTAACAATGAGTTGGATTCCTCATTCATGGCTTGAGCAATATATATCATATGTAGTCCTTTTTTATTTCTATGAGTAGGTGAAAAAGTAGTGTATCAAGTCCTGATGTCTCTTAGAAATAGTAAATATATCATGGAGTGTGGAAGTGAGGCTCAAAGTCCACTCACAATTTAATTTACCTTTGGTATATTATGTACAGAATTAAGATCGTATCATACTGATGGTAACAGTAATTTTTGGAACACAAAATTAGCAAATAGAATAAAGGTTCTCAATCTCTTTTCTGCCCCGGACATTTCTAACAGTAACAGTAACTCCATGATCTCACAAGGAGGGAAATGGATGTTTGAAAAAATCTCCCTTTGTCCCCTGTGTTTCTTATATATGCATTCACTTTTAGTATGGCATCTATAGAACTTCTGCACATACTTCATTTGTTTTTAAGCTCAGACTGCATTGCTAGCATGTTAATACCTCTTAAGGAGGGCACTTTTGTGATGACCACTGGGTGTTACATGTAAGTGATGAATCACTAAATTCTCCTAAAACCAATATCACACTATATGTTAACCAGAATTTAAATAAAAACTTGGAAAAAAAATCTTTACAACTATGATACAGTGATTGTGTTGGCAGAGCCAGAGTAATCCAGAAATCTCCCATAATGCTCAACATCACATGCAGGTTACATTTAATTATAGAAAGGCTATTATAAATTATAATTTATTTTGCATTTTTAAAAAGTTTTCATGTGCTTATGCTATAAGAGTCATCTGAACAGGAATTTGATTGGGGCTGCCAAAAAAGCCAGGTATTCTCTTGGAGCAGTGAAATAACAAAAAACTATCTTCATTTGTTTGGAAAGTAGAATTAAGGAGATTTTTATATTTTATTAAAATATAAAGTTGAGGCACTTGGGTGGCTCAGTTGGTTAAGCATCTGACTCTTAATTTCATCTCAGATCATGATCTCAGGGTTGTGGGATTGAGCTCCAAGTTCAGCTCTGTGCTCAGCTGGGAGTCTGCTTGAGATTCTCTCCCTCTCCCTCAGCCCCTCCCCCTGCTTGTGCTTGCACTCTGTCTCTCTCTCTAAAATAAATCTTTTTTTTTTTTTTAAGATTTTATTTATTTATTTGACAGAGAGAGGGGCAGCGAGAGAGGGAACACAAGCAGGGGGAGTGGGAGAGGAGAAGCAGGCTTCCCGCTGAGCAGGGAGCCCGATGTGGGGCTCGATCCCAGGACCCTGGGATCATGACCTGAGCCGAAGGCAGACGCTTAATGACTGAGCCAGCCAGGTGCCCCTAAAATAAATAAATCTTTAAAAAATAAAATATAATATAAAGCTTACTGTTTGATTCCTTTAGCTATTTCTGTTTTTATAAAACTTTTAAACTATTGTAAAATAATCTAATGATGGAACTCAGTCTAGATTGTGAACTCACAAAAGCAGGAATCATTTCTGTCGTCTTCACTATATCCCGTCTAGATTGTGAACTCACAAAAGCAGGAATCATTTCTGTCGTCTTCACTATATCCCTAGTACCTAGCATTGTACTTGGTAAATGTTGGATAAATGAACTTTGTCCTCTGTCCTCTGAATAATTTCTGTAGGAGAACATGTCAACAAGCTAGTCATTATATCTATTGTTAATCTTGTCATGTTCAGCAGATAAAAATGCAAGCAAAATTTTCTAAAAATTTCATTTAAAGATTCAGTAAGTAATATTTACATGTAATTATTAAAGCCTTAAGGCTGGAAATTATTAAATGAGGTGGTTACACTTTATTCTGGCAGATAATTTCACTCGTATAACTATGCCTTTTGTCTGAATTCTCTCCCTGACTGCATGATGAAATTCAGTAATGCTCTTTATCTTATAGATTGATTATTCAAATTTAAATGAAACTTTATAATTATAGTGCAGTATTTACCTTTTTGAAAAGCAGACTTTCGGGGCGCCTGGGTGGCTCAGTCGTTAAGGATCTGCCTTCAGCTCAGGTCATGATCCCAGGGTCCTGGGATCAAGCCCCGTGTTGGTTCCGTGCTCAGTGGGAGGCCTGCTTCTCCTTCTCCCGCTCTCCCTGCTTGTGTTCCCTCTCTCGCTGTCTCTCTGTCAAATAAATAAATAAAATCTTTAAAAAAATAAAATAAAAAGTAGACTTTCAGCATATTTTAATGATCTCACTAAATGTCATTCTCTGAAGACTGACTTTGTTATATTAATATTTGATCATCCATTAGTTTATTCCTTATATACTTCATATGATACGGTAATCTCTATAACATTTTTATCTTTACAGTGAATTTGTAGTCCACTTACATACTCTTTAAAGCAAATTATCAGCATTTTTGTCATAGCCACTGGACTATTGGACCAAAGTATATTTGATGTTTTAAAGGAGTGCTAGTATTTATTTACTTAAGATAAAAGAATGAATAAGAAAATTTCCCAACTCTTGATGAGAAAAAGTTTCTAGCTTGCAGTCGTATTTTTCTTTGTGGTTCTCATTATTATAGGTGATATTTTTATTTTTCTCAGGACATTCGTTGTTTTGTTTATACTAGTTTCCATTTACTATCAATACAGTTTTTTTCCCTTCATTTAAGATATGACACAAGACTTAAAATTCATGGCAGAAGTGTAGTAGTTCCATATTTGTGATTTTAATGAATTCTAGAGATAGGTATAAGAAAATAAACACATTCTACTGTAGTTTATGTGACACTGGCAGTTTTTTCAAAGTAGTTATTTAAGATCCTATCTAAATAGGCTATAAATAAAACATACATACACTAAGATTATTCAGGATCAGGTTCTCATGTACCAAATAGTGGGCTATTTGCCACATTTTCTGTATTAAAGTTAAACTCCATTTCTCCATTTGTAATTGGAAAGTGTTACCTACTGTAGTTTCACCTTATTATTCTGCATAGTTATTGATAATAGAAAGGAAGGACTTAGTATCTCTCAGTCACATATAAGACAGTGCACATGGGTGGATGGTGTGTGACAGTTCCCAAATCACATTTTTTAAATAAAATTGCTTGAAAATACCACATAGTGAGAAAAACTTTAAAGATTCCCAAAATTCTTGCAGTCATCCATTAATACCACCTATGAGCAAAGTTTTTATTAGTTTAGCAAAGTTGAATTAAGTATTATTGGACATACAGTTTTCCTCATGGCTTTTAAGAGGATATAAATCATTATAACAAAAGGATAAAAAATGTCAACTATGCTTTACTAAAAACAATAAAATTTAATTAAAAAAAGATAACAGTCTATTTGAGGGACCTGTGCTATTTTTGGCCTTTCAACTTTGGGCAGTTTAACTGTTCAAAATGGTAAGTGATATTAAGTCAAATTGTCAAGTACCATTTTTATTTTATTCAACACCTCTGGAAAAATTGCATATTTGAACCTTCACAGTTGGACTAAAACATAGTATTTTAGGATCCAGTATTATTTATATAACTTTGAGAGCTGAGATTATGTATAAAAGAGCATTGTTTCTTTTCACTGGCTATTCATTTAAGGGCATGAGCACCACACTCAGTGAGAAGTGAATCTTTAGATTATTGCCTTTTCCACGATCTACAAAGGAATACGAGAGAGCAATTTTAAGATTCTTACTCCTCTGTTGTTTATCTTTTTTCTGTTGCTGCTCTCTCAATCCCTAAGTTTTCATCTCTGTATTTTTTTTCTTAAATCGTTTGAGGCTTTTTGTTTTTAGTTTTTAAATATTAGGTTTCCATTACATATTTGGGTGTATTCCATCTACCTCATTTATTGATTCCATACAGAAGTGAGGCAAACAAGCTCCAGGTTTAAAAGCAATGGTTTTGAGAACTTACTTTTAAAGACTTTTTGGGAAAGGGTGGGGGTGTCAGATTTAGACTTAACTACTTCTGTGTTAGTTTCCTGATCCGTAATGGAGTGTGACTTGCACTTGTCTTTTTCATTGCATTTTGGTTAGAAAACCTGAAACAAGTAGTATTTTGTTGTTTGCAGGCCGTCCTAGAGAAGTCAAAAATTGGTGAAGGAAAATATGTAGGAAAATTACTTACTTTGCAGTTTTGCTAGAAAGAAAATCATGTAGTTGTCTTTTATAAAATTCTTTAGTATCTTAAAATGCTTGTGGTATCTTAAAATCTCAGGGCCTTAAAGTAAAACATTTTTTCTTAGCAGAATGTTAACCAATCTATATAAAAAGATGGTTTGGCAGTTTTAATTGTGAACTTTGATGTTTTAGAACCTTGAATGTTCCAACATTGGGTGAATTTTAAAACTTGACAGATGTTCAACAATTTAATTATAATCAGATTTTTCTATTTCAAGACACTCGTTATAGAGCAGGAAAGTTTCAGAAATTGGTGAAGAGGGGCACCTGTTGGCTCAGTCGGTAGAGCATGCGACTCTTGATCTTGGGGTCAGGAGTTCAAGCCCCATGTTGGGCATGGAGCTTACCTTAAAAGAAATAATAAAAATAAAGTGCACTCCTTTAAAAAGAAAAAGAATAATATTAAAAAAAAGAAATTGAGAGGGGCACCTGGGTGGCTCAGGCGTTAAGCGTCTGCCTTCAGCTCAGGTCATGAACCCAGGGTCCTGGGATCGAGCCCCGCATCGGGCTCCCTGCTCCGCGGGAAGCCTGCTTCTCCCTCTCCCACTCCCCCTGCTTGCGTTCCCTCTCTCGCTGTGTCTCTCTCTGCCAAATAAATAAAATCTTAAAAAAAAAAAAAAAGAAATTGAGGAAGAGATGGATTAAAATTTTAAGAATACTAAATTTATTATTGTTTGCTTTCAGTCAGAAATTGGGTTTGGAAAAATGGAAACCTATATCAAATTGGAAAAGCTTGGAGAGGTAAGCAGATACTTATTTCAAAAATATAAAACACCTTTCTTTTTCCTTGTTCATTATCCAAACTCCACAATTAGTCCACAGTTTCTACCAGCCTAGAAAACAAATGTAAACACTGTTGTCTAAAAGATTATATCTTGTACCAAAAAGGCAACAGAATGTTAGAAGGAAGAAAACCTTCAATTCTTGAAATTATGCTATCAATTTGAGAGGAAATGAGTATTTTTTATAGCTTGTAATCTTTTATTGAAGCAAAAAATATTGTGCTTTCTTGGTAACACAATATAGGCATCTATCTATTAGCCTCCTGGCCATGATGTGGGAAATTGAATGAGTTCAAACCTGCAAAAAATCAAAATTTTATCTCTAAAGATAAAGACACATCTCATTGAAGGTTAAGGAAATTTTTGGCTGAGAAGACCTTGGTTTTCTTGAACTTGATACGAGTACTGACTAATTTTGAAGTGGTCTGTCTTCCAGGGTGAGAAAGGGCCAGCCAGAAAATAATGGAATTAGCTAACAGGGAAGCTTAAGAGAATTTGTGGGCTATCTTGGCAATGGTAGAAGAACTCTCCTGTAGAATGTATTTGTTCTTTAAAGGAGAGTGAATGTACACAAATTCTGAAAAGTCTGAGAACTGATAAAAATTTTTCTGATTTAACATTATGTCAGTTACATTTTCAGTTTTCAGTTAATATGCTCACTTAGTTGCCTCAAAGTCCGCATACCATTGCAGGTAAAGTACCTTTGACTCTAAAGCTACTGATCCAGTTGTTAATCTGATAAAAAGTATAAAAAGTAAATTAAATATTCTATGTTTTCATACTTTGAGGCACTCCATAGGGTTATAAGAATATGGAGGCTCTGCATATGGTACTACTGAAAGTCCTCTTAGCTATAAGAAAACCGAGACTAATCATTGTAGAGTTTTCCTTGCAAAAATGGACTTTAACATATGCTTACAAATTAGGAATTTAGTTAGGGCTCTTTATTGTAGAGATGCTATAGATAGACTCTTAGGATATTTTGATGTGTCTTTCAAAAATATATTTTATAGGGTACATATGCGACAGTATATAAAGGAAGAAGTAAATTGACAGAGAATTTGGTGGCATTAAAAGAGATCCGGTTGGAACATGAAGAAGGTGCACCCTGTACAGCTATAAGAGAAGGTAAAATTAGATCTTTGTGAGCAGAATGTATAAAAGAGTTTATACAGAATGTTTTAAAACCAAAGCTGCATAACAAGAATTCATTTTTTTTGTAAGTAGAAAGAGCTCAGATATAGAGGACTGGGAGATATATTTAGACATTAAAACTAATTTTTAAAGTCAAAATATTTAACAGTATTAATTATTGTATAGTTTATAGTGAGATACTATGAAGTCATTAAAAATTATTGTCATGGAAAAATATTTGACATTGGGAAATGTTATATATTATCTATGGGGAAAAGCAAACTATAAATTGATATATACAGAATGTAAATACCATGATACCATTTTTTTTTAAAGCTAGATTATCCAGAAAATGGCTTGAAGCAACTCATGAGCAATTTGGAGGAAAAAAATGGTATCTTAAACTATATCTAAATTAATCTTGTAAGTCTCAATAAGTTAATATTTGAGAAAAAACAAGATGATGTTATGGAGAATATTACTGTAACATTGGGAATAGTTTTAAGTATTAAAAACAAGCCCAAAGCCATTAAATAAAAGAAAAAATGATTCTATTAAAATTTATACTACAGATCCCATTGGTGAATTTTTGTTTTACACTGAAGAGAATCTTACACTCAGTTCATGTGTTAAACTTCAGGTTTTTATAGTCTGGCTACCACAGACTAAATAATTGACTTTCTTTTCTTTTTTGCAGTTTCACTATTAAAGGATCTAAAACATGCAAATATAGTAACCTTACATGATATTGTTCATACAGATAAATCTTTGACTCTGGTTTTTGAGTATCTGGTAAGCATTTAACGAAAATTCAGTATTTACTTTTGCTATAATGAAACATAGGAAATTGAGTTCACAGCTCTAGGGCACTGCTGTTTAGTTATTGGTATTTAATTAAATTATGTGTTGTGCATTCAATACCTTTTCTCCAAGAAAAAAAAAAAACTTTTAAAAATTATATACTGTTAAAAGTAAATCACCCATGCCTTCTGAGAAGTATGTATCACATATCACATAGTAAAGTACTGTATTTTTTCAGGATAAAGACCTAAAACAGTACATGGATGACTGTGGAAACATCATGAGTATGCACAATGTAAAGGTATGTTTTAGTGTGTCATTTTAAATAGCCCTTATATTTTTCAGACATAAAAAGGAACAGGACTATATAGAAATAGTAATTTTAGAGTTTTCAAAACATATAAATATGTAGTGTGTAGAAACTGCTGCTTAGAATTTCTTCAGGCCTGTTGTTCAGCTTCCTGCCTTGGCTTATTCTTAATGTCCTAATGCTCTATTTTTCACCTACATGTAAGCTGAAGATACATCCTTGAATCCTCTGTACTTGAGGCTCTTTTTCGTCAACTCCAGAGAATTGAAGACCTTCTGTGTTCCACATCCCCTTTTCTACCAAAATGTACAAAAAAGTGTACCATTAGCTTTATAGGAATTGCTTTTTTCAGAGAGTCATTCAGAGCTCTACAGTGCTAATTCCCTTTTCTGAATCATAGCAGATTTCGAAGGCTGAGTAGGAGGTGCAGAAAGTAAAGTACCCAGAGGGTGGGTGATAGAAGCTGGTTTAGGTTATTTTTATAGCACGTAATTTGCCAGAGCTATGGAGCATCATTCTCTTTGACACCTCAGAATTTTTATAAAACCACCAGTTCCAATGCCTTATTTTAACAACACTGTCCCAGATCAGGTTTTTTTTGGCGGGGAGGGGGGTAGATGTTGGTTAGTTGTTTTGCCAGAATATCATAATCAGATTGTAAGCCTTAGTAGGCCTGTGAGCTTATGAGGATATATTTATTTTAAATCATTTTCTGTAACAAATGGACTATTACTATGTAGAGTTTCATTTCACTTTATTTTCAATATTTATTTTCATAGAAATTGTCAGACTAGAAAAATAGGTAGATGCTTCAAATAAAATAATAAATTGTAAAATTCAGAGAACAACTATATCAGGAAAGGCTTTGTACTTAAGGATGCGGGTTTTTTTTTTCTTTAACTCTTCTAGGCCAGTTGCTTTTTGTTTACCGTAACATGCTTACCAAAGGATTGTCTTATTATTTGTAAGACTGATTTCTATTCATTTGTTTCTGTAGCTGTTTTTGTACCAAATTCTACGTGGTTTGGCATATTGCCACAGAAGAAAGGTATTGCACCGAGACTTGAAACCACAGAACCTACTCATTAATGAAAAAGGAGAATTAAAGCTAGCAGATTTTGGTATGGATGTATAAGATATTTATAAATAGTTCCAGGTGGTTACATTTATAAGAACAACTGTGTGATTGCTTTTATGTGAGTTTGGAAATTTTCTCTGTAGCCCATGGAATAAGATATTTGATAAAACTTTGGTGGGTGAGTTATGTTCATGAATGCCAAAAGGCACCAGTTCTCAGGTATGGTCTTTAGACCCCTAAGCGTCCTGAGACCCTTTCAGGGCATCTCCAAAGGTGTATTTTATCAAAATTATACTAAATGTTACTTGCCTTTTTCACTGTGTTAATACCTGCAGTGATAGTCCAGAAGCACTAAGGGGTAAAGCTACTGGTTTGTGCATTAATATAAATTAAGGCAGTGGCACCAAATTGTACTTAGTAGTCATTGTGTTCTTCACCACTATATACACTTGGAGGGAAAAAGTGTCAGTTACATATAAAAAGATATTTGATGAAGTAGTAAAACTAATTCATTTTTATTAAATCTCCACCTTTAAGTACGTGTCCTTTTAGTATTTTATGTAATGAAATGAGAAGTATACATAAAACCCATTTGCTGTACATGGAAATACTGTGGTTATCTCAAGGAACAGTGTTTATGTGAATGCAAACTGAATTAACCCTTTTTTTCAAGAACATCATTTTTACTTAAAAAAATGACTGACGGACAAACTATGGGTACTCAGACTTAGGTATTTTGGCGCACGTTTTCTTGGAAATAAGCGAGCCTATCACTTCAAGGAAAACAACTGAAAGTATTTCTTGCCAATAGGAAGGTTTGAGTTTTCAAGCAAAAATTAAATTTTGGAAATTTGGATCTGCCGCTTTGAGCTCGGTATTTTCCCCATACTTAAAAGACTTTACTGGTGAGATCAATGGTGATATTAACAAATCTGGTTTTTTTTATATGTTTAGAAATCTGTAAGCATTTGAAATATCTGTATAACCTAGGGAATCAATATTTTCCAAATGACTAGTACTTACATGATACTACAGAATCATGCATGGGTAAAAGATCCACTTAAAGTACAAGATAGACCAGTGAATTTTAATGTAACAAGAGTATGAGAAGTTTACTAATATAATTTCAGTTACCACGTAATGTTTAAGAAATTGATGTAGTGTCAAAGAAGAATATGCACAATTTTCAGAAAAGGCTGTTTAAATGCTCTTCCTCTTTCCAACTTCGTATCTGTGTGAGATCTCATTCTCTTCCTATACTTCAAAGCAACATATCACAACAGATTGAATGCAAAAGCAGTTGTGAGAATCTAAGAGTCTTCTTTTAAAATAGACTACAAAAATTTGAATAAGACCATTTGTACTGATTTTTATTTTCCTTTAGAAAAAATCTTTTTCATAAAAATTCATGTTAATATATAATAAATGGTGATTTTAATGAATAAGTTTTAAATTTTTCTCAGTTCTTCTAATATGGCAAATATCAATCAATATAAATAAAAGCTGTTTGGGTCCTCAGTAATTTTAAATTTTGATAAAAGGGGTCCTGAGACTAAAGAGTTTAAATGCCACTACTGAAAGGTGGTTCTTTAATATTCTTGCCACCATGACTTTGTATTTATATGCTTATTAACTAATTAATTAATGCTATTTGTCTCTCTTTAGCTAACCCAATTTTAATGAGATTACATGTTCCTTTTGCTTCTAGGAAGTAAATATTTTTACATTAAAGAAACTTTGTATAGTAGCTTTGTTTTTTGTTTTTTGTTTTTTTTTTAATATTCCACATTTTGAGAGTTTCAGTACTCTAATAGAACGTGGTTTTAAAAAGCCAGTGCAGTTTTTACAATTAGCACTTCATCATTTTTCATAAGTGATATTTACTTTTGGAGTATTGCACTAAATTTGAAAATATAAGTGTTTCAAGTATTGCTTTGTTAATAATTAAAAACTCACTAAGTGGTGAGTTTATTCAGGAAATTCCTATACTTTTACTCATTTAACTTTACTATTTGAAAGTAGGTTAGTATTGTTCCTTCCTTAAAAAAAGGAAATGGGTATAGGTCACATGTGTTTAAACTTACGAGTTATTTGCATATGCTCATGTACATTATACAGTCTGTTGGGCACAGTTTATGTTGTTACTTTCCTTATAATTGTTATTTTCTCTCTCTTTTGGTTTTTGTTGTTGTTGTTGTTTTGTTTTGCTGAGCTGCATTTACTGGTCCTTATTCCTTAATCCTAAAATGAATAGCAGTGATAGAGAAACCCTGCTTGGCTATTAGAAATGAAAAATTTACTTTTTGGGGGAAATGCTGTGAGTGCTTTAAAATTTGCTTCTAACAAAACAAGCCAAGCGTATTTATCTTTTCACAGGCCAACGAGAAATTCTGATTATTCCATGAGATAGTACAATCAGTTTTGTCTCTGCTTTTAGTTATTTTTTATTGGTTGTGTAGTAAATACACTTAAGGACTGCAAGTAAAGGAGTCATATAACTTTGAGTATTTTATTGTAAATTGATCTTGAAAATTCTCTTCTTTTTCCTGTGATTGATGAAATTCAGATCTAGGGAAGTACTAATATAGACAAACATTTTCATTAATAATAGAAAATGGCTTCTATAATTTTACCATATCACAATTAATTTGGTTTAAAAGAGATTATTTCTTTTCATACCAATACTGAAATACTAATTGTGAACCAGGAGTCTGTTTGAACAAGCACCCTATTTCAGAATTCTCTCAGGAGCAGGAGAGTAAGGTACTGAGGAAACTGTAACTTGCAGTTGCTTTGATGCTATGCTTATAGGTTATAGAATAAGCAAACTTGTGGCCCTGTCTTTTGTTCCCACATAACCCACTATTAATATCAGGAAGAGATACTAGAAAGCTGTCCACATCTTGCTAATTACCAAAGTTGGTAGGAAAATAATTTGTTGAACTTATTTTATCAAGTTGGGTTGGTAGAGTAAGACTTGTAATTATAAATAAGCTAGTGTCAACATTGTTCCAGTTATACCGTTTAGCTTTTTGTTTATACTAAACAAAAATAATGTGAGTGCTGCCTAACTATTTAAAGTTCTGGTTTTGAGTGCTTTTATCCAGTTTAATAAAGGATTGAATTATCCTTTTATGACATTTTTCATATTTAATATTTTAATCAAATATATAAAGTTATACATAACAAATCACAGCCTAAAAATGAACTATTCCTTGTTATTTGAAATAAACTACATGTTAGAATAAATTTATATTTCTTCAGGTATCTTTTAGAGTTGCTTCTTCAAGTGATCAGAATTTGGAGGCTTAGAGATAGTAAAAACAACTCTCATGCAGTGGCTAAAGAGATGAAGTTGTAACTCTTGCCTTTATTTCTGGATAACCAGTGAATTCCATTTTAAATTGGCAAAGAAATGGCACAGGGTTTTCATCATTTACATTAATAATAGCCAAGGCAGCATGGTCCATTTTATTTAAAATTATCCTTAAATATGACTTCAAACTTAAAGTACACAATAGCAGTGTAATTTAGTCTAAGAAAACTAAAATTGGTATAGCAAATGAAAGTTGGAATCAGGTTAAAAAAGGTAACAGAAGCCTATAGCTATAAGAAGTAAAACTCTCTGTCTCATTAGCCTATTTGGCATTAATTTAAGTTCCACTTGGAAATAATTTTGGCACCATGATTCATTGAAAGCAAGTATCTTAAGTTTAGATTAACCCAGACACTGTATCAGGTGCATTCACATGCATAAAAATAAACAATAGTCTCTGATTGTGGAATTGTTACTATTTAATTACATAAAGATTTGCTTACCCAAGACCACGCACACTCAAAAAAAATTCATAAAACTGATTTTTTAAACTTCAGGAAACTAGACAGTAGCTGTCTCAGACATAAAAAAAAAACTTGTGACTGAAGTCATGGTGAAGATAAGGGTTGGGAAATCCTTTATAGCCATTTCTTAATTGTTTTCTTTTCCCTATGAAGGGCTAGCCAGAGCCAAGTCAGTTCCCACGAAGACCTACTCCAATGAAGTCGTCACACTGTGGTACCGGCCACCTGATGTGCTTCTCGGTTCTTCAGAGTACTCGACACAGATTGACATGTGGTAAATACATGCAAATGTTATTGCCATTTATAATTTTGAAAGAATGTAGCTGTTCACACAGCACACTGAGAGATATTTGACTTTTAAGGAGATAATACTTTAAAGAGCGACAATAGGGGCGCCTGGGTGGCTCGGTTGTTAAGCATCTGCCTTCAGCTCAGGTCATGATCCCAGGGTCCTGGGATCGAGCCCCACATCGGGCTCTCTGCTCAGCGGGAAACCTGCTTCTCCTTCTCCCACTCCCCCTGCTTGTGTTCCCTCTCTCTGTCAAATAAATAAATAAAATCTTTAAAAAAAAATAAAGAGCAACAATATAAGCAATAATTAAAAGTTTTGACACATGAGTAAGATCACTTAGGTTTACCAGTTCTTTCACTTATAACTATATAATAACCTTATTCAAATTACTGGACTTGCCTCAGTTTCCTCATTTAAAGAAATGAGAATAGTAACAATAACTACTTTAAAAGGCTGTTCTGTGGATAATGTTAATACCAAGTGAGCCTAATACATACAAAGCATTTAGAAGAATGTTTAGTACATCATAGTTTAAAATAAAATTATTCTTATCATCATTTAATATTCATAAAAATCCACTTGGCCTTAGTCTAAGAATAAAAAAATATTGTAGCCATCTTCCTCATATCCCAGTCTGATCATGACATTCGTTTACTCAAATACCTCTGTTGCTTCCCCATTCATTACCTATTGAGTAAGATATAATTCATCAATCTGATACTTAATGATCTCCATAAAACGTCTCTGAACTATCTTTTCCAACTTATATTAGACTGTTCCTCTATATAAATACTCCCTTTTAGCCAAACGGTTACTCACCATATCTCAAAAATAACCTGGGCTTTCCTACCTTTGCACTTGTGTTCATACTAGTCCACGCATCTGGAATGTCTACTATGCGTCTCTGTGCCTAGGAACTTTCAAAACAGAGCTTTTCATAAATCCTTTCTGAATACAACCTAGCATCCAGTGACAAATACCTTCCTCTGAAATGTGGTTGCATTTATTGACTATATAATGCAATGATAAGTCATACGCTTCCTCCTGTTGTCTTGCATTGAACAATTATATATAATTTTGTATAACATTTTTTAAACTTATTTTTTAAATTGTGGTAAAATATACATAATATAAAACTTACCATTTTAACCCATTTTAGTTGTACAGTTCTTTGGCATTAAGTATTCACATTGTTGTGCAACCTTAACGCTCCAGAACTTTTTTCATCTTGCAGAACTGAGACTCCATACCCATTAGACAACTCCCCATTTCCTCCTCCCTCCAGCCACTGGCAGCTACCATTCTACTTTCCATCTCTGTGAATTTGACATTTCTAAGCACCTCATATGGGTAGAATGATCTAGTATTTGTCCTTTTGTGACTGGTTTATTTCACATAGCATAAATGTCTTCAAGTTTCATCCATGTTGTAGAGATATAGTCAGAATTGCATTCATCTTTAAGACTGAATAATCATTGTATATGTATGCTACATTTTGTTTATCCATTTGTTGGTGGACATATGGGTTGTTTCTACCTTTTGGCTATTATGAGTAATGCTGCTATGGCCGTAGGTGACAAATATGTCTTTGAGACTCTACTTTCAGTTCTTTTGGGTATATACTTAGGAGTAGAATTGCTGGATCATATGGTAATTGTATTTTAAATTATTTTGAGGGACAACCATACTGTTTTCCATAGTGGATCCATCATTGTAACTTTTTGTATACCATTTTAATATGTAAAATTTTACATACAGTGGTTAGATTGTGAGCCCTTTAACAGAAGGGACTGTGTCTTAAGGGTATTGACACAGATTCTAGAAGGTAGTATTTATTCACTGAATCCCCATACATTTCTTTTCCTTCTCATACACACTCACCATCTTGCACCTATATGTTCTATCTCTGCTTCCTGCATAAAAGTATCTTGAATCATTTGCTTCTCCCTATCCCTGCCACCCACTAAGATGTAATAGGCATTAAATCACTATTAGCTATTGGTATGTTTTTCTTCAAGGGTCATACAGAGGAGAGCTGGACATTTTAAGGCAGGGCAGAGGAGGGGAGATGGAGGAGTGGATCTAGCAACATGGAAGTAGAGACAAATAGGATACATATTGACAAATTAGCTTAGTTGGAGCTGAAAAAAATCTCTGTAGGAGGTTTTCTAGCTGACTGATATAAAATTCTCCATCTCCAAAGGCAATCTTAAGGAAAAGATAATTGTCCTTCATAATATGTAAATGGATTGCTCATCATTTTTTTATGATATATCTTAAAGGGGTGTTGGTTGCATTTTCTTTGAAATGGCTTCTGGAAGACCTCTGTTTCCAGGATCAACTGTGGAAGATGAATTGCACTTGATTTTCCGACTGCTAGGTAACAAATATTTTCCCAGTAATTTGTTTCCTGCAATTGTGACTAGCTAGATAAGACTATATATTTAAAAATATATATTTAAAAATTTGGTACTGAGACTAAGATAGCTGTTATAAGAATTATAATTAGTTGGGGCACCTGGCTGGCCCTGTCAGTGGAGCATGGTGACTCGTAATCTATGGGTTGTGAGTTCGAGCCCCATGTTGGGTGTAGAGACTACTTAAAAATAAAATCTTTAAAAAAAAAAAACAACAAAAAAACCTGATTACAAAGAAAAGAATTATAATCAGCATAATTATAAAGATAGAGCCTTCTATATAACTTCTCTTTTTCATTTACTGAGTTCTGCCTTTGCATTAAAAATTGTATGCAAGAACAGAGAAGAGAAATATTGTTGAAAATTGACCTTTAGCATATTATTAGGAAATATTTATAGGTTAGGTATCAGTTAGGCATTATGGCATTTTTATGGCATCATTGCATAATCCCAAAAAAAGTCAGTATGTGTTTACTATTTCTTTCATTTTGCTTTCAGTTGAAATAGTAAAATCAGCTACTAAATGTAAATTGTTCTTTAAGACACTTTTAGTTCTCCTTATTTATATGTATTTGTGTATATATAAGTTTTTATATGTTTACAAATAAAAAAAAATTTTTTTTTAATTCAGGAACACCATCTCAGGAAACTTGGCCAGGTGTTTCTTCAAATGATGAGTTCAAGAACTACAACTTTCCAAAATACAAACCACAGCCTCTCATTAACCATGCACCCAGGTATTTTTTTTCTTTTTCTTTAAGTTAAAGGGGGAAAACCCACATGATTCTTTCCAGTCTCTTGAAGCATTAGCTGCAGTAAGGATTCAGGGAAAAATATATAATACACATACAGAGTTCTTAAATATTTTAGGATCTGGTTTGAATCTGAATGAATTTCTTTCTTCCTTTTGTCAGATTAATTTTATAATTCAGAGACCAAGATACGTAAATCATAGAACCGAGCTATAAATAAAATGAATATAGAACATCCATATTAGAATTCTAGAGTTTATGTAGATTGTTCCCTCTCTCAGAAAGAAGACATTGGTTAATGCCGTAATCAGTACCATGAAGACCGTGATAAAATTTTTGTTTTGCTTCCTATGAAATTATTCTGTATTTACTTACAAAAACCTAAGTGTTATAAGTAAAATCTTGACTCTGACCCAAGATGACCCATCAGTATTTGGCCAATGTTAATGACATGATTTGTATTTGAAGAATGTAAACTCTTTCTGACCCCTCATATCCTAAATGTTGTTCATTTCATTAACGTTTCTCAGATCTACCCCCAGATCCATTTAAAACCCCCATTAAAATTTCAGTCAGAACATTTCTACTTATGGAATTATTACATTTTCAGTAAGTAACAAAGAATAACCCCTTTGACTGTGTTTTTCATGTTTCCTTTAAAAAAATAGAGTACACTCAGATACCAAATAAGGTCAATGTCTTTTAATCAAAAGACATTCACATTGCTCACGACGTAACACACTTGGCTCTAGTTCCATTTATTCTCAAGCTAGAGAGAGTAGAAAAAACAGTTCTGGTACCAAAAATATTTTTAAAGTATTTATGTGAATTGATGTTCTTATTGTTACCATAGCAACTGATAACATTCTAAGTAGACTTTCTTAGGCAGAATAATACTATGTGCAGGGCTTTTTGTGTGTATCTCTTCCTTCTAAATAGCATAAATCCTATTTTTGTCATTTATATGTTGCTTACTATTGTAGTGTCCAGTGCAGAAGGTTGAATCTCTTCTTTAAAGCAGGTTCTCCATGACCTTAGCCCCTAGTTTGTTTGTGCCCAAGGAGCTCTGGATATTTGTCAGAATGGCAAACTACAAAGGATTAGTCTGGAGAATGTCTAGGCTACAGCATCCACATACCCACTAAGAGCACTTGGGAAAATATTTCTTTATTCATAATTGTACTTTTTGCCAGTGAAAGGCATGCAAAATAGAACCTGTGATTTCTGATCAAGAGATTGTCCCATTAAAATAGTCCCCAAACCCTCTACTTACTTACTAAATGGATTTCATCACTATAATTATCATCTTTATTGATTACCTCATTGATTTTGTAGCCCTAATTTTTAATTAAGTTTTATGATGTCATTGTGGCATACTTACATTGAACTTTATAGGTTCTAGTACCCAGTTCTCCATAGACTACCCTGTAAAAACATGTTGAATGAGTCATCTGTGTTTATTGTGAACCACAGTGATACATTCGGAGTTACTTGTCTTTATTTTCACCTATACAGTAAGAAAATGGTGCTTTTGTATCTTGCCTGTAGTGGAACAGTATGAAAATGATACACGTAACTTCAGCTTTTGTGATAATAAGGGTTACTTTGAGACAGAATGGTGATTTTAAAAAATTCTTTAATTACCTAATTTGTTCTTCATTATTGAAAATTTGAGTCAAAGCCCAGTTTTTTTATAGTTTCTTCTTAAACAAGTAGCAAGGTAAGTTTTTACGGATAAAACAGATTTGAGTCTATTTGAAAGCAACAGGAGTGGCTATTTTAGAGCATTTGAAGTTAGCAGGTTAAAACATTAGGGAAATAGTTTTATTTGAAAAGTTGCTGTCAGCTAAGATAAAAGAATAAATTACGACTTGTTTTTTGTTGTTTTTAGGTTAGACTCTGAGGGAATTGAGTTAATAACAAAGTTTCTTCAGGTAAGTTACATCTTACTTTGTAATCACTAAGCCTCAATTTCTCTGCATCTGTAGAATGGGATCAATAATAACATGCTTAAGTATTTGTCATGACAGTTAAATAAGATTATTGTAGTATCTGGCATGCTTAAGGCATATGCGTAAGTAAAAAAATAATGATGGTTTCTCTTAATATGTATGGGTCTCTCATTGTGACTTAGAACTCTGAGGTCGTCACCTTCTGGCATTGATCAACTATGTCAGGGCCCTGTTCTCTGCAATTCATATTCTCTTATGTTCTTTTTCTTTTCTTTATACTTACAGCCTTAGAGGCTGCTGCACCTACAAATACCATTTATATCTTCTATTCAGAGCAGTAAGAAGAGAGGATAAGGGTGTCAGCCATAATCACCCACTTGAATCTGGAAAGCAAAGGCTTTTCCAGAAACCCCTGCAAAGCTTCATCCTAAGTCTCATTGGCCAGAACATTAATTTAAGTAAGAGAGGCTGGGAATTGGGGAGCAAGATTATCATAGTTAGCCTAAACTTAAAACAGTTATGATTCATGATTGATCCGCTGGATTTGGAAGCATGGGCCCCTTAAACAAATCTAGATTATCTCAAGGAAAAAAGGGAAATGGGTATCCAATAGGTAATTTAATAATATCTGTCATAAAAGTATTGGATATATTTCCAGTGATCCTTTGGTGTTGATGAGGAAAAGGAGCGCCAAAGGTCAGATATTTAAATTTTTTTTATCACTTCAGAAAATACAGGGAATCTAAATTTTTAGAATATCCAACTTCATCTTGGAAATTTGGAACTGAGATATAGTCATTACTATATAATCTCAGTAGTAACTCACATTTGAGTATATCTGGTGTACTCCAAATTGGGTCTTAAAAAGCAGTCATTGTATTATAAATAAGATAAAAGTAGCTCTAAATGCTAATCTGCCTCCCCTCATAATGTTTAGAGAAAAAGTTAATGAAGCAGTTCTTTGCTTTTTCACAGTACGAATCTAAGAAAAGGGTTTCAGCAGAAGAGGCCATGAAACATGTATACTTTCGAAGTTTGGGACCAAGAATACATACTTTACCTGAAAGTAAGAGAAATTCTAAAGTCCTCCTTACCCCGCCCCCCACCATTTTCATTTGTCCAGTATTGGAGACTGGGGTGAATTAGGGGTTTAGGAAGAGATTGTTGTTGGTTTGTTTTTGTTTTTTTTTTAGATTTTATTTATTTATTTGACAGAGAGAGACACAGCAAGAGAGGGAACACACGCAGGGGGAGTGGGAGAGGGAGAAGCAGGCTCTCCACGAAGCAGGGAGCCCGACGTGGGGTCGATCCCAGGACCCCGGGATTATGACCTGAGCCGAAGGCAGATGCCTCACGACTGAGCCACCCAGGCGCCCCGTTGTTGGTTTTTAAGCATAAAATTTTAGTCTTTTTGTAACCAGATCAGAATTCCTTGAAGGGAAGTGTGTCTGATTTGCATATGTTTTAATTTGTTTCTTTTTTTTTTTTTTAAGACTTACTTATTTTAGAGAAAGTGAGTGAGTGAGAACGTGCCCCTGCGAGTAGGGGGAGGGGCAGAGGGAGAGAATCTTCGAGCAGACTTCCTGCTGAGCTTGGAGCCCAGTGTGGGGCTCGAGTGGGGCTTGACCCCACAACCCATGAGAACTTGACCCGAGCTGAAACCAAGAGTCAGACGCCCAACTGACTGAGCCACCCACGCACCCCCTTAATTTGTTTCTTTTTAACACTGAACACATTGCCACTGCTCTGTAAGAAATCAATAGTACTTAGGCATGGGTTATTAATCTTATTAGACTTAAATTGGAAAATGCCATCTGATGATAGACATTGTCATTAGGCCCATTCTGGATTGCTTTGATTCAGAGTTTCTAAAAATGGATTTCAGGCAAAGAGTAGTGAAGCACATCCAAAACATAAAATTGTTTTCTTGTGAAAGTAGATTTCCTTTTCAAGGTACAAAGATGATTTTTCTTTGCTACGGTCGCTGACTTTACTATCTTCATGAAAGTGGTGAGTGTATTGTCAGTCACTAAAAGAGCTGATTTCTCATGCCTGACTTAACTGCTTCATTTTACTCATAACCTCCTTTTAAAAGATTACCCCAACATTTTACTTTAAAACTGAGTAAGGTGAATGGGGAATTAGAATATTTAGGAACTGAGATTCCAAAAGCTTTCATTAATTTCCCATTCTCATTTACCACTAAAGAATATTGATTCATTGAGGTTTGCTAATTGGAATCAAGAATCCTTAAGACTTTTCACTTAGAACTTACCTGGATATTTTTTAATGAAAGACTACCTCTCTGGCAGAGATGGAAATGAGAAAGATGAATTACAAGTGTTTTTTTTTAGATGATATTTACAGGGGCACCTGGGTGGCTCAGTCGGTTAAGCGTCTGCCTTAGGCTCAGGTCACGATCCCAGGGTTCTGGGATCAAGCCCCACATCAGACTCCCTGCTCAACGGGGAAGCCTGCTTCTCCCTCTCCCTCTGCCATCCACTTCCCCGGCTTGTACTCTCTTTCTGTCAAATAAATAAATAAAATCTTTAAAAAAAAAAAAAATGATATTTACATTTCATTATTAACACCCAAGTTTCATAGTTTGAGGTAGGCATTTATGGTTGTGTACAAACCTATTGTTTTTTTTCTGAAAATCTGCAGTTATTTTGAGGCCCCGATACCTTCTGCCATTATAAGGAGACATAAAGGACAGAGAGAATAAAAGTCAAGAAATACCTTTTGATTAGGTCTCCCAACCCCAGTAAGTCCTAGAAAGAGACAGTGTATATTCTCTATGTGTACATATTCTAGGAGAAACATATTGGAAGCACTATTCAAAGCAGAGTTGTAGGGGAAAGTTTCTGAGGGGGGATTATTTTGTTTGGTTTCCTTCTCAAAACACTGGGACAAAGGGGAAAATAGTTCAGTAGGGCTGTAACCTTGTAAATGTAGCATAAATGTTTCGTGTTGAATCAATATACATTTTTAAACATTCTGTCTGTAGTTGGGTTATATTTGTTTTAATAATGTTAGACCTTCACCTGATAGTTTTTGTCTATGCATTTTAGGTGTATCAATATTCAGTTTGAAAGAGATTCAGTTGCAAAAGGACCCGGGTTTTCGAAACTCTTCTTATCCAGAGACAGGTGTGTTTGTCATAAACCATTTCACGTGTCGATCATGAAATTTTGCGTGGAACCACGTTTTTGGTTTATAACTTGATCAGTAAAATTATTGATGTAAAAACCAATGTACAGTGCATTCCACAACTGTTATGTTTAGCATTGCACGTACTCACTTTTCTGTATGATGTGGGCAGCTCAGTAATTCTTCAGAGAGAAATCTGACTCAGTCAAGTCAGGGATCCTGAAAGCTGCAGATGGCACAAAGACCTTTTACAAGTGGCCTGGCTTGATCACTGCACACGCCATCCCTGGTACCTGAGGCAGAAGACACACCTTGTGCTTCCCTAGTCTTCAGGTTCATCACTTCGAAGCATAGAAGCTATAGACTGACCCCATCAACAAAAGGGTCTTTAAGACAGTGCTGATCACTCTTATCATGGAACATTAGTTTTTGCTGGTGGGAACATTAGCTTCCTAGAGTCACCAAATACTGTATGTGGGATAAAACTGAACCTTGAACTGCCTCATAAAATGACTTTATATTTTAGGACATGGGAAGAACAGAAGACAGAGCATGCTCTTTTAAGTCTGATAAAATGGTTTCAAGCCCAGCCCCCAGCCTTTCTTATCAATCAAGGACTCAGATCTGAAGGCAATTATTTCTTTTGGTGGACTTGGAATCTCCGTTTGTCTACACTGTCCTCTTCACAGTGGAGTCTTTTTATTTCAGACCTACAGATTGTTTTTATATTTGTTGTCACAGTGTGACAATTTTTTTGTACAGTTGGTTTTAAGGTCTTCTCTGCCATTAGAGCCAGTAGGTTACAGCTGTTGATGTAACTGTAGCTGCAATTTTTGTGCAGGACTGAGAAACACAGTGCATTATTTATTGCGGAATCATTGCTGCTAAATAACTACTGTCTGTTTATTTAACACAACAGTTAAATGCCTGAAGAAGTTGCAGTGGCTTTATTAGATGTGAATGCATCTGTTTCTCCTCACGAATTGTTTTACTGCTGCATTTCTTGTTTGTTTTAAAAATTAAACTGCAGTGTTTCCTGGAATGTAAATTTAGCTTTGCTTAACAGTAAAATAAGTGAGCCATCTTGAACACTCTTAAGTTCATGCTATATAATTTTTTATTGAACATCCGCAAGTAGAGTAGCTAAGAAATTGATGAGCACATATGTTTAGGAAAGCATGTGATGCAGAAGTTGATTCAAGCAAGTGAACACCTGATATAGGGATCTCACATTAGATACCAGTAAATTAAAGCACCAAAATTATTTATTTTTACCTTTCCTCATTTTAGAAATATTTACTGCATATTATTGGATATGTGTATACTAATACACTTACCTATTTTACATTGTGCTTTAATTTAGTTAAAACTAAACCATACAAGTCCAGTGAAATATGTGAGGTCTTGTTTTTGTCTTAAATACGATTCTTTTATTAGAAGGGATAATACTTCTTTGGGGAGCCATTTATTTCATTTGGGGAGCTGCGTGTGTATATGTATGTTTTAATAACATTCACTTGGAATCAGCTAAAAGCTGTAATATGTCTTTGAAATGAGCCATGATAAATACAAATGAGAGAAACAAGAACTTAGAGGATTGTTTTAAAGCATTGTAGGTATTAATGTGTTTATCACAGATAGTAAATATTACAGTTTCAATTATGCATCTCTTTGAACATCATAAACACACCTTGGTGTTGGTAAGTGTTTTAAGCATTTGTGTTAACTTTTAGGGACTATTCATTTAGTGCATCTTACAAACTACAAATCTTAATTGGTATATTTTGAAATGGTCATGTAAATTTTTGGCTTATATATCATGAAAATAATCATAACTTAATTTTTTTTTCCTGATATTCACTGTAAAACATTCAGGGGTCCTACCATTTCTGTTCAGGAAATCTTGTAGTTTATTGTTATTTAACAGTATTAAGTGAATTTTTGTATATTTCATTTTAACTTTATTTGTGAATAGTGATTGTGGCATGTTTGGGTGTTATTTTAATATTTCATGATACAGAAATTTTAATTTTTAAAAAAAATTTTCTGGAAGAAACAGATTCATGTGTAATGGTGAACATTGGACCACTACTGCTTTTCACATTTGTAAATTGGTTTTATGTTAAATCCTGTAGCCTAACAAACTGCTGTTATTTCTAACTGACAGACCTGTATTAATATTGTACTTTGAAGGTTATAAATATTATGTGGAAATTCCTCCGTTTTGTTTTGAAATTTATAATAACAAGATCTTCATGTTGTTAAAATGTGGTTTTGTTGAGTCATAGTTCTTTCTGGGGGAAGGAGGCTGTGCAGAATGGTATCATTTTCCTTTATGGGTTTCATTTTTAAGATCATGAAGTCTCACTGTGCCAGTAATGATACTTAATTTATATTTGTGCTGGCCATTCATTTAATAATCTCTACTGTAATTTTATAGGATAGTACTCAATTATAAAGCTGTCAGATTTTTCATTTCATAGGTTATATAAATGATGTTTTGCAAATTTCTTATAGTTATCTATAAGTTTGATATTCTTGCATATAAAAGGTGAAGAAATATATCCAGTAGTTATATAAAATTCTTCTTCCTAGGAAGTTCTAGGAATGTTTCTTCATTGTATTAAGGAATTTGATACTTTTTTTGATACTTGAGCACCACCATTCAGATCCTGAAAACTTTGCAATGAAGAGAATTGAAACTCAGAAATTTTGAACCTTGAACACTTACGATTCATCTTATACTGACATGGTTTTAAAGGTAAGAGAGGATGCCTTTTTTGTTTTCCTTCCAAGTGATGTTGTTAACACACATTGAATATGTTGCTTTAGGTGTATAGAAGTGGCTCCATCCTGTCTGATGCTTTATTGCATTTGAAAGACTACTTGTTAACATGTTTCATAATCTATCTTTTGGATCCAGGACAATTCATGAAGTTGTTTTTTTGTATGCTTCTGTTTTTACTGTTGTTTTTTTTTTTTTAATTTGCCATTTTTATCCATTGTAAGTACACAATATAGTGGCATTAGAATGTTGTACAGCAATTACCACTGTCTTTTTCCAAAGATTTTCATCTCCAAACAAACGCTATACCCATTAAGAAATCCTCATTTCCCCCTCCCCACAGCCTCTGGTAACCTCTAATGTGTAGGCATAACTCATTTTACTGTGCTGCACTTCACTGTGCTTTGCAGATATGCATTTTTTAATAAATTGAAGGTTTGTGGCAACCCTGCCAGCGCCATTTTTCCAACTGCATTTGTTCACTTTGTGTCTCTGTGTCACATTTTGGTAATTCTCACAGTATTTCAAATTCTATTATTACTGTATTTGTTGTGGTGATTTGTGATGATCCCTGATATTACCACTGTAATTGTTTTGGGGGTGCCACAGATCCCACCCATGCAAGACAGTGAACTTAATTGATAAGTGTTGTATGTGTTCTGACTGCTCCTCCAACAGGTTGTTCCCCCATCTCTCTCCCTCCCCTCAGGCCTCCCTATTCCCTGAGATGCAGTACTGAAATTAGGCCAATTAATAACCCTACAATGGCCTTTAGTTGTTCAAGTGAAAGGAAGAGTCACACATTTCTGAATTTAAATTAAAGCTAGAAATAATTTAAGCTTAGTCAGGAAGGCATGTCAAAAGCCAACATAGGCTGAAAGCTAGGCCCCTTGCTCCAGTCAGCCAAGCTGTCGGATGCAAAGGAACAGTTCTTGAAGGAAATTAAAAGAGCTACTCCAGTGAACACAAATGATAGAGTGAAACAACCTTATTGCTGATACGGAGAAAGTTTTATTGACCTGGGTAGAAGATCAAATCAGCTACAACATTTCCTTAAGCCAAAACCTAATCCAGAACAAAGCCCTGTCTCTCTTCAGTTCTCTTAGAGAGGTGAAGAAGCTGCAGAAGAAAAGTTTGAAGCTAACAGAGGTGGATTCATGAGGTTAAAGGAAAGACGTCTGCATAAAATAAAAGTACAAGATGAAGCAGCAAGTTATCCAGAAGATCTAGCTAAAGATAATTAATGAAAGTGGCTACATTAAACAGATTTTCAGTGTAGGCAAAATAGCTTTCTCTTGGAAGAAGATGCCATCTGGGTCTCTCATAGCTAGAAAGGAGAAGTCAGTGCCTGGCTTCAGAGTTTCAAAAGATTGACTAGGGTGCCTGGATGGTTCAGTTGGTTGAGCATCCGGCTCTTGATTTTTGGCTCGTGATCTCAGGGTTGTGGGATGAAGCCCTGCTTTGGGCTCCACACTTGGCGGAGATTCTCTTTCTCTCCCCGCCCTGAAATAAATAAATCTTAAAAAAAAAAAAAAAAATAGAGACTCTTATTAGAGACTAATGCAGCTGATGATTAAAAACAAAAAATAGACTCGGGGCGCCTGGGTGGCTCAGTTGGTTAAGCGACTGCCTTCGGCTCAGGTCATGATCCTGGAGTCCCGGGATCGAGTCCCGCATCAGGCTCCCTGCTCGGCAGGGAGTCTGCTCCTCCCTCTCATGCTCTCTGTCTCTCATTCTCTCTGTCTCAAATAAATAAATAAAAATCTTAAAAAAAAATAGACTCTCTTATTAGAGACTAATGCAGCTGATGACTATAAGTTGAAGTCAGTGCTCATTGACCATACTGAAAACCCTAAGACCCTTAAGAATTATGCTAAATCTACTCTCCCTGTGCTCTGTCAGTGAAACAACAAAGCCTGGATGAGAGCACATCTCTTTATAGCATGATTTACTGAATATTTTAAGCCTACTGTTCAGGAAAAAGGTTTTCAAAATATTATTGTTCATTGACAATGCACCTGATCACCCAGGATCTCTGATGGAGATGGACAACCAAGACCAATCTTGTTTTCATGCCTGCTAACACAACATCTGCTCTGGAGCCCGTAGATCAAGGAGTAGTTTTGACTTTCAAGTCTTATTCTTTAAGAAAAACATCTCATGGGGTACCTGGGTGGCTCAGTCGGTTAAGTGGCTGCCTTCGGCTCAGGTCATGATCCCAGAGTCCTGGGATCAAGCCCCGCATCGGGCTCCCTGCTCGGCAGGGAGTCTGCTTCTCCCTCTCCCTCTCTCAAATAAGTAAAATCTTTAAAAAAAAAAAAAAAATACATCTCAAAAGCTATAGCTGCCATAGTAGTGATTCCTCTGATGGATCTGGGCAAAGTAAATTGAAAACTTCTGGAAAGGATTCACCATTCTAAGTGCCATTAAAACATGTATGATTCATGGGAAGAGGCCAGAATATCAACATTAACAGGAATTTGGAAGAAGCTAATTCCAAGACTTGAGCAGAAGTAACTGCAGATGTGGTGGAAATAGTAAGAGAACTAGAATTAGAAGTGGAGCCTGAAGATGTGACTGAATTGCTGCAATTTCATGATAGAACTTGTAATGATAAGAAGTTGCTTCTTATGGATGAGCAAAGGGGTTTCTTGAAATGGAATCTACTCCTGGTAAAGATGCTGTGAAGATTGTTGAAATGACAGCAAAAGATTTAGAATATCACATAAATAAACTTAGTTGATAAAGCAGTATCAGGGTTTAAGATGACTCCAATTTGAAAGAAGTTCTGTGGGTAAATTGCTATCAAATAGCATGAAAGGACTCTTCCATCATTTCCGCAGACTTCATTGTCTTATTTTAAGAAATTTCCACAGCCACTCCAGCCTTCAGCAACTACTACCCTGATCAGTCAGCAGTTATCAACATCAAGGCAAGACCCTCCACCAGCAAAAGGACTGTGACACACTGAAAGCTCAGACGGGTTAGCATTTTTTTTAACAATAAAGAATTTTTTTTCACAAAAGTATGTACTTAGTGTTATTGCACACTTAATAGACTGCAGTATAGCATAAACATAATTTTTATATGTACTAGGAAACCAAAAAATTTATTTGGCTCACTTTATTAATGGTATTTGCTTTATTGCAATGGTCTGGAACTGAACGTGCAATATCTCCAAGGTATGTCTAATTTTTCTTTTAAGTTTTTATTTATTTACTTAAGTATATCTCTACGCCCAACATGGGGCTTGAAATCACAACGCTGAGATCAAGAGTCGCATGCCCTTCCAACTGAGCCAGCCAGGCACCCCTGGTATGCCTGTACTTCTTGTGTCTGAACTTGCCTATTGTAGGTATTTCATGTAAGTGGCGTTTTACCATAGTGGTGTCTGGCTTATTTCATTCACTTAGAATGATGTTTTCAAGTTTTATCCATGTTGTAGCATGTATCAGAATTTTATTTCTTTTCATGGCTGAATAATATTCTTCAAATGGTACATTTTGTTTAAACATTTATCTGTTGGGGGCGCCTGGGTGGCTCAGTTGGTTAAGCGTCTGCCTTCGGCTCAGGTCATGATCCTGGAGTCCCTGGATCGAGTCCCGCATCGGGCTCCCTGCTTGGCGGGGGGTCTGCTTCTCCCTCTGACCCTCCCCTCTCTCATGTGCTCTCTCTCATTCTCTCTGTCTCAAATAAATAAATAAAATCTTTAAAAAAAAAAAAAAACATTTATCTGTTGATTTCACATGAGCTTTTTTTCCACTTCTTGGCTTTTGTGAATAATGCTGCCATGAACATGGGTGTACAAGCATCTCTTTGGGTCCTTGTTTTCAATTCTTTGAGTTTATATACCTAGGAGTTGAATTGTTGGGTCATTTAGTAATTCTATGTTTACCTTTTTGAGGAACCATCAAATGATTGTCCATGGCAACTGCAGCATTTTACATTCCCAGCAGTAATGTATGAAAGTTCTAATTTCTCATCCTCACCAACACTTATTTTCCATTTTTAAAAAAATTATACTCATTTTAATACTTATGACATGGTAGCTCATTGTGGTTTTGATTTGCATTTCCCTAGTGAGTAGGATATTGAGCATCTTTAAATGTGCTTGTTGGCCATTTGTATATCTGGTTTGGAGAAGAGTCTGTTCAAGTCCTTTCCCCATTTTTAAACTGTTGTTGCTGAGTTGGGTTGTTTTAAGCTGTAGTTCTTTACATATTCATTTTTTTTTTTTTTATTTTAGAGTGCACACGAGTAGGGAGGAGGGAGGGGCAGAGGGAGAGGGAGAGAATCCCAAGCAGACTCCCTGCTGAGCACGGAGCCCGATGAGAGGCTCGATCTCATGACCATGACATCATGACCTGAGCTGAAATCAAGTCAGAAGCTTAACCGAGGCACCGAGGCGCTCCTCTTTATATATTCTATATATTAGACACATACGAGGTATATGACTTGCAGTTATTTTTTTCCATTCTGTGGGTTGTCTTTTACTTTCTTGGTGGTGTCCTTTTAATACATAAAATTGCTCATTTTAATGACATCCACCATATTTTTTTTTTTTTTTTTTTTACTTCTGGTCTTGGTGGCATATTTAAGAAACTGCCAAATTTAAGGTCATGAATATTTTCCCCTGTTTAAGAGTTTTATCATTTTAATGCTTATTACATTTAGGTAATCCATCTTAATTTTTGGTCCATCTTGGGTTAATTTTTTTTTTTTTTAAAGATTTTATTTATTTGACAGCACAAGTAGGCAGAGGGAGAGGGAGAAGCAGGCTCTCCGCTGAGCAGGGAGCTGGACGTGGGCCTTGAACCCAGGACCCCGGGATCATGACCTGAGCTGAAGGCAGCCGCTTAATGAGCTGAGCCACCCAGGCACCCTGGGTTAATTTTTCTATGTGATGTAAAGTGAGGATCTAACTATATTCTTTTGCATGTGAATCTCTAGTTTTCCCAACACTGTTTGTTAAAAAGACTGTCCATTTCTCAAAATGGTCTTGGCACCTTGGCAACCTAAATTGGTTACAAATCAATTGGCCATAAATGTGAGAGTTTATTTTGGGGCTCTTGATTCTGTTTTATCGGTCTGCATTTCTCTTTTTCTGCCAGTACCACAATGTTTTGATTACTAGTGTAGCTTTGTAAGTTTGGAAATCAAGGAGTCCTCCAACTTTGTTCTTCTTTTTCATGATTGTTTTGGCTATTCAGGGTCCCTTGAAATTCCATTTGAACTTTAAGATGGGGTTTTTCTATTTCTCAGGAAATATGCCATTAGGATTATGATAGGAATTGCATTGAATCTGTAGATTCTTTTTTTTTTAAGATTTATTTATTTGACAGAGACACAGCAAGAGAGGGAACACAAGCAGGGTGAGTGGGAGAGGGAGAAGCAGGCCTCCTGCGGAGCAGGGAGCCCGATGTGGGGGCTCGATCCCAGGACCCTGGGATCATGACCTGAGCCGAAGGCAGACGCTTAACGACTGAGCCACCCAGGCGCCCCTTTTTTTAAGATTTTTTTTTATTTATTCATGAGAGAGAGGTAGAGGGAGAAGCAGCCTCCCTGAGGAGCAGGGAGCCCGATGCGGGACTCGATCCCAGGACCCCAGGATCATGACCTGAGCCGAAGGCAGATGCCCAGCCATCTGAGCCACCCAGGCACCCTGAATCTGTAGATTCTTTGTGAGTATTGGGATTTCCAGTCCATGAATGCAGGATAGCTTTAATTTTTTTAAGCAATGTTTTGTAGTTTTTCAGTGTACAAGTCTTGTGCCTCCTTAAATTCATTCCTAAGTATTTTATTCTTTTTGATGTTATTGTAGGTGGAATTATTTTCTAAATTTCTTTTTTGAGTTTTTCATTTGCTAGTGTGTAGAAATAGAAATGATTTTTGTGTTGATTTTGTATCCTATAATTTTGCTGACTTTATTAACTTTTTTTGTGGATTCTTTAAGGTTTTCTACATATAAGACCATGTCATCTATGAATAGAGATAGCTTTACTTTCTTTATTATTTGAATTTCTTTTTTTTTTTTTTTGCCTAATTACTTTGGTTAGGACTTTCAGTCCTGTTGTTGAAGTAGAATTGGCAACATGTTCTTTATATTAGGGAAAACACTTTCAGTCTTTCACCACTGAGTATGGTGTTAGTTGCAGCTGAAAGAATAAATGATAATTTGTTTCTTCTCTTCCTCCTCACCTACCCCTATTTCAATATAGAATGATTGGTAGACCTTAAGATTTAAAAGATCAGAGGACCAACTTTTCAAACCCATTCTCCCCCCACCCCATCCCCTAAGTCAACCTCAGTAATTCTGTTTCCTTAAATATCTTTTTAAAGGAGATTTTATATATATATATATATATATATAATATGTTTTGATGTATCATATTTAAGGCTAGATGACAAGACTTATTTTCTAACTTGTACCCATATAGAGAAGTAAAATTTGGATCATCCCAAGTAAATGGAAGTAAACCAACCCACTTGCCTCCTCACACCTTTTATCACAAAGTATTTATTGAACAAAAATAATATAATAAAATTGATACATATATGAACGTGAATGAAGATATGCATCATAGAAAAGATGTGTACAAAGAGAACAACATTTAGGTTATAGTTCTATAAAACCTTAGCCATAGCAGATTAACACTGATGAAACAGACATATAAAAAGGAAAAAAAGTTATTTAATATGTCCTTTGAAACCTATTTTCTGACTAAAATTGTTAAAACACACACACACACACACACACACAATGAGGCAGAGCTATAAGAGTTATACTTCAATACCTCCAGTTCTGTATCTGTGTCCTAGTGAGTTTTTTGATCCATAAAATGTATGGCGTTTTTCCATTTCTAAAAACGGAGCTAGAATGTATGTCAATCATAGTATTTCAAGGAAGGAAATACAAGAATCAGATTTATAGTCATTAGAGTATTTCCAATCAGCATATACATTTAAAAATATTTTGGGTTGAGATTTTTGTACATTGATTAACTTCCTTGGGTTTATCTGTTTTTTTTCTACCTAACAGATTTGGGCCAGTAGTTACTTATAGTTAGGCATGGGAAAATAGAACTGGACTGAGCACCAATCATTTGTTCTACCTTTAATGAGCTGTGTGACCTTAGGCAACTCCCAGTTGCTTCTGTGTAATTGCCTTATCTGGAAACCGTGGTAAGGAGCATTCTCAAAGGCCCCCTCTACCTTTAACATTTCATGTTTGGTAAATATCAGTTCCCTGTACCAGCTATTTTATTTTAGTACAGAATTATCCTCAGTTTATGTGGAAGTGACACTAGTGTCTGGATTTTGGAATTTACTTTATATCCAAAAGTGTATATTATAGATTTGTACATCCCCATACACAGACACTTAATTCCAATGGAAAAATCTCAAGATTTTAAGCATTATAACAAAGTTTTAGATTCTTCGAAAATTCAAGAGATGTTTGCTTTTACAAGCTTTGTTTTTTACACCTTTTTCATAATTTTGCCATTTAACACCTGTGGAATCAGTTATTTGGCCACATTTCAAATTGGTTTGTTACTTACAGTTAAGGATGATAATCTGATCTTGAAAGCACTGGGCACTTTCCAGGTCTCTTCACATTAGAACTTTCCTACTTCATGTACAGAACAATGCCTTAAGAGTGGCCCCTGCTGTTTCTGTTACCACTGCTTTACACTACGCAAAAGAATTTACTACTGAGTGCTCCAAATGTAGTTCAGTTCCACAATGAGGTTCCTGAAGAGTTACATATTTCTTATATCCAATTTCCTTCATTCTCACTATAAACTTAGTTAATACATAAAGCAGTGTATCCTGCCTCTGTTTCCACAAACAAGGCTATGCCTTATACACCTGAAGATACCTGATGTTACAGAATTGTTGTGTTCATCAACCAGTCTGTGAGCCTCTTCCTAACCATAGGATGTTTAAATGTTAATTATAGTTCTAGGGGTTTAGTGAAACCCTAACTCATGATGATACAGGAAATGTATCAGGGGTGTGATTTGCTATGGAAAACTGGGAGAACCACAGCTAATTTTTTGAAATAAGAATATGCTTACATAGGATATATTCCAAGGGAATGGGTAGAGTGAACTTGATGTAGATTTCCATCTCAGGTTTTTGTTTGGGAGGAGTCTAAAAGATTGTAAACAGCTAGGTGGCTAGCCTTTCAAACTTCATTTTTTAAAAAATGCACTTTAGAACATTTTCTTTTGTGAATGTTTATTTTCTAAATATGGCTTAGTTTCTTTTATAAAAACATGAAATTGGACATTTACTGAACTTCAGTTCAAAAGAGGTTCTAAGGCAATTCTTATACAATTGAAAGCGAAAAAGAAAAATATGAATAAGCTTTCATTTTGCCTACTTGTGAAAAATAATGATTCTACTAGAGAGCTGTTTGATACTAATTTTTGTCTTCCAAACATTTTCTCTTAATACTAAAAAATATATAAACCATTTACATAAAACTAAATGCAAAGGAAGGCACAGCTGGTTATAGTGTCTATAAGCATAGTTCAGCATATGCGGAATTAGAAAGAAAAGCTTCACATCCTTATTAGTTACACTGAAAACCATTAAGAAAAGTTCTTCACTGTCAACAGTGTTCAACACTTAAGAGCTAAGAGGATATAAAAACAAAAACATTAAAAAATCACTTAATGCCAAACAGATCTTCATATATACTTGAATATAAAAAAAGGTTTTAAAAATGCTAACATAAATCTAGACCATCCATGTTATGAAAAGTGCAAACCAAATTAACAGGGTTTCACAACGTCCTTCTCATGACACAGGTAAACTAGCCCATGGGGACAAATTTATTTCATCAGTTAATAAGTCTTTAACTGTGGCCAGATGTCATCAGGATTTCTGAGAGTTCGAAGAAAGCAGTACTGGAGAAGCAGCTCTATCCAGACTGGGGATTGGCACTGGCATGTGGCCGTTAAGCAGTGTTGGAAACTGTAGGGGACAGAAGATTTTTAAAATAATTATTGCAGACCCATTGGGACAAACTTGAATTCTTTACATTCCTAGACAGACTATAGTGGATTACCCTTGGGACAGAGGGGTTGCAAATTATTTTACAGAATGAGCTCAAGATTACATATAGCAAACAAGGGAGAAGGCCCAGAAAATGTCCCTATTTTATATGCCTAGCCACTAGAAAAAAATGTACCTGTGGTGCTAAAGCATGTTCAAATACTCCTTTTAAAAGGTTCCAAGCTACTTAGAATGTTGATTTGCTTAAAGTAATTTTGAAAACCACAGACAACTGACTCTACTGATTCACATGTAAAATTTCTAATACCGTATTTTGAAAATGGCCATTGTTTTTCTAGAGTATAAAAAATGCTTCTCAGTAACTGCTAAAAATGAAGAATGTTTTAGCTTAAAAGATTTAGAAAGCAAGAATGTATCTTGGAGCTGAGGAAATATTTTTTTTAATTACAATGATAATACCAAACTTAACAGATCACCTTTAAGTGACAAAACAAAGAGTAAAGTTAATTTCTGTAGTGTGGGTAAGTAAGATGATAAATGGGATAAAAGTATATGCTTTGATAACTTTCAGGTCTAAAAAAATACCACACTATACTCCCAACTCAACAAGAATAATTAAAGACCTCCTTTTAATACATTACTATTCACAACTAGATTTTTGTTGTCTAGATTGATATGTGTCAAAATGTTCTCCTGGGCTATCTTCCAGTTTAATTTCTATTTAGATAAGTTAATATTCAATTGCAACACTAAATATCAAACTACAGAGCCTAGCACAAGTTAGAAGTACAATAAATACAGAATATATTTTTTCAATTTTCAAACTATTTCAATAACTGTTATGTGTAGTGCCTTCCATTTTATCAGTGGTTGTCATTTCAGTTGGTATCTAGAAGCCTGTAAAGTAAGTTTGGTTATCCCCATTTTATAGAAAACATTTCAAGTAAGTTCTGATTGGTTAAAGACTAGTAGGCAGTAAAGCCAAGTTTTAAACTCTGAAAGATCCTGCGCTTTTTGTACCAAACTGCCCAACTTATTTTTGGCAGGGCTTGGTGTAAGTATGCTCTTTAAATACTATTTCAGTTTCTTTAATGGTCATTGGCATATTCAAGGTTTTTGTTTCTTTTCTGACACTTTGGAACTTTAGTTGTTTGTAGAATTTTATCCATTTCAACTGGGTTATCAAATCTATTTGCATATAGTTTATACTCTTTTAAGATCCACGCTCCTAACTACTATTCCCATTGACTTAAGAGTGAACACAGAATGAAGAGCAGGTTTTGAATTTTCATTCTCTTAGCTTATTTGCAATCTTTTCTCATTTTATTTTTTGTCCATCTTATTGGTGTTTTCAAAAGAAGCAGCTTTTGGTTTTGTTAATCTTCCTGTTTTAAAAAGTATATTATTGATTTCTGCCCTCTGCTCTTTATTTCTATACACTCTGTTGTAGTTTCTCTTGCCTGGCTTTTCTGGCCTGTTTCATCTTTATTGACTCCCCACCTTCACTCGCTTAAGTTGCAATGTTCCCCCCAAAGTTTTGTTTTCAGCCTTCCTTTCTCCTATACTGGACTCAACAATCCTTTCCTGCTGTCAGCTAGATCCCCATCAATGCGTCTTCACCAAAAACCTGCTATTCCGTGTTCACTCTTAAGTCGGTGAGAGTGGTGATATGAGCAGGACCCTAAACTTCAGTCAGGGTTCTGCCACTTACTAACGTGTGGTCTTGGGTAAACTGAGCAACATCTCTGGGCCTTAGTTTCCTTATCTTTTCAAAAAGAACTATTGGGAGTACAGTTGACTCTTGAGCAACACAGATGTGCAGATTTTTTTCAATAAACACAGTATAGTACTACAAATATATTTTCCTTGCGATTTTCTTTTCCCTAGCTTACTTTATTATAAGAATACAGCATAATAATACATATAACATGCAAAATATGTGTTAATCAACTGTTATCAGAAAGGTTTCTGGTCAACATTAGGCTATTAGTAATTAAGTTTTTGAAGAGTCAAAAGTCATACATGGATTTTCAACTGTAAGGGGGAGGTCAGCACCCCGAATCCCCACATTGTTCAAGGGTCAACTGTATTAAATGAGAAGCCATGAAAAGTGCTTTGAACAACATCTAGCATACAGTAGCCCTCAATAAATGTTAACTTCTTACTTATAGTATTTCTAGTCTTTTAATCACATAAGTAATCTTTGCCACTTCCTAATTTTACCTCTTACTCCTCAAACCCAACTAAAAGTCCTTCTCTCAATTTTACGTCTGGAATATCTTCTAAATATATTCCTATTTCTACTATTCTAAAAGATGATTTTTCCCTCAGTATTTGCAGTAGTATAAATATTCCTCCTATCTTCCTGCACCTTATACTTTCTGCTTTCTCTTCAGTCCTTCCTCCACACTGGTGTCAGCAATATCTTCCTAAAATAGAGATTTTAGGGGTGCCTGGGTGGCTCAGTCGGTTAAGCATCTGCTTTCTGCTCAGGTCATGATCCCAAGGTGTGTCAGGCCCCCTGCTCAGTGGGGAGTCTGCTTCTTCCTCTCTCAAATAAATTTAAAAATCTAAAAAAATAGTATAATTAAATCTGTTCTTTTATATCCAGCTTAGAAAACCTTCCATGGTTGTCAAGAGACTAAGGTGGAAAACCCTGAGCATAGCATTCAAGACCTACAGCTGCTTTTCTAATCACCCAGTCCCTTCCTGGACAGACTATGTACTTGCATATCCAAATCATGGAGATTATCTAGAACGTGCTTTTCTCTCTGCCAAAATCCTGTCCGTCCTTCCCAGCTCAGGTGCCACTTCTTCCAGCGGAGCCTTCATCTAGTCCCTAGCTAGAAAGCTATACCCTGTTGGGTTCCTATAACATTTTGTTTATATATCTGTTATTCCCATAGTGTATATTCTCCTACAGTCCCTGATAACAGAGCATTGCAAATATTTTCTGGGTTAGATTTGTTGAATTAAAACATTCAGAAAACATCCTCAATTGAAAACTTAATTCTGGGTGCCTCAGTCGGTTGGGCGTCTGCCTTCAGCTCAGGTCATGATCCTAGGGTCCTGGGATTGAGCCCCATGGAGAGCTCCCTGCTCAGTGGGGAGCCTCCTTCTCCCTCTGCCATTCACCCTGCTTGTGCTCTCTGGCTCTCTGTCAAGTAAATAAATCTTAAAAAAAAAAAACTTAATCCTGCCTTGTTTCAAGATATTATCTGTACCTATGCCAAATTTGATGAAAATCTGTTTCAGAAGTGGAACAGACACCCTGTAGATAAGCTCAAAATGCCAAACTGTTCAGACCAATCTCATTTTATTTTTAAATACACCTCTTCCAGAAAGGCACTAATATCTTCTCTCTCCTTCCCTTAAATTCTTCGATATCTGCTGTAACTTGCCACAGTAATTACATCAGTGGACCTTCTGTGCAAAAACTCCTCAGCTCTGTCAACTGTTTACCGAAAGGATTCTGATCTACTTTTCAATCCTGACAACAGGAAATTTGCCAGCATCATTTAAAACTTATTGTAGCCCAAATGTGTTTCTTTTCTTCCTCCATGTCTAGTATATATGAAAGGTTTATTGTTAAAGAAAATTATTAGTTCAAAAGGGGCACTGCTGATAATCTGAATTTTGAATATTCCTCTTACCATGTTTTATTTACTATTTTCAAAACTGCTAGTTTCAACTTCTATCACAACTGCTCTTACATAGGAAGAGTAGTATTTTAAAAGGTACAAAGTTGGGCGCCTGGGTGGCTCAGTTGGTTAAGCAACTGCCTTCGGCTCAGGTCGTGATCCTGGAGTCCCGGAATCGAGTCCCACATCAGGCTCCCTGCTCGGCAGGGAGTCTGCTTCTCCCTCTGACCCTCCTGACCCTCCCCCCTCTCATGCTCTCTCTCTCTCACTCTCTCTCCAATAAATAAATAATATCTTTAAAAAAAAAAAATTTAAAAGGTACGAAGTTGTTTTTCCTTAGTTTCAAGGACCCCAGTCACAGAAAGAGGGCACAAGGCCCTGCCAACAACCATCTAAACATGATTGTTTTCCCCATTCCTACCTCCCATTTGTGGTTTTTGTTGTTGTTTTTGAATGGCTCTGGTAGAGAGGACAGGTACATTGTGAAATTAAAATTCTGAGTAGGTGGTCTTTAAATGCAGCAATTTCTTCTGAAGAATTCTAATTATAAATTAGGAACCACTGGTCTGCTGTGGTTCTCCAAAGTAGATTTCTGGAGTAACAGCATCACTAGGATCTTGAAGAAATGTTATAATCGGGCCCCATCCCACACCTTCTAAATCAGAAACTCTGGGGTTGGGGCCCAGCAAAATCTTTTAACACACCGTCCAAGGTGATTCTTTTTCATGTTACCTTTGAGAGCCAGTGGTCTACAGTAGTGACTGAAGAGAAAAGGGTATGTGTGTCCAACACCCAGAGCTCCGAATATCCTGCTAATGTGCACCATCACTATGGACACAAACCATTACTGTGAGGAGTGACAGGCTGGAAAAGGTTTAGTATCCACGGCAAGGGATCCCAAAGAACTCCCTAACAGCAGTTCTCCATGGCTTCCTTGAGAGATCACCAAGCCTTGTACCAATCAGGTGGCAGAATTCCCAGTGAGGAGGGAAGTGAGATTCCATTCTTTTTTTTTTTTTTTTTAAGATTTTTAAAATTTATTTATTTATTTGAGAGAGAGGATGAGAGGGGAGAGAGAGAGCACATGAGAGGGAGGAGCGTCAGAGGGAGAAGCAGACTCCCTGCTCAGCCGGGAGCCTGATGTGGGACTCGATCCCGGGATTCCAGGATCATGACCTGAGCTGAAGGCAGTCGCCCAATCAACTGAGCCACCCAGGCGCCCCATGAGATTCCATTCTTTATTCACAAATATCTAGTGAACCTTCCAGAGACCTTGTTAGATTCTAGAACTAAAGTAATATTGCAGTCCCTGTGCCCATGGAGCTTACCGTACACATGGCACCAAATAACTGCTCTCCTCAGGAGCTCTAATACTAGAATACTGCTGCTCCATTGTGAATACTGTGAGGAAATAAGGTCTTTCAGCTCTCCACCAAGAGAATACTAACCTAAAACTTTTCCTAGTACTACATTGCTCACTGCTTCTAGTTTTTACTTCCCTGCCGGAGTTTAAAGGGCTGAGAACAGGTTGGCTGTGCATGACCATAGCTCAATTTTCTTGTGATGAGAAGATGGGCCAGAAGAGAAACCTGATTTACCTAGGAATATACAGTCACATCATGACAACCCTACCTCAACCTTACTAGGAACCAGAGAAGCAAGATAGCAATCAAAACCTCTTTAGCTCTACCCTTCTTCCGAGACCCTAAATCCCAGCATGTATAGCTCCTGGCACAGAGGAGGTCAATACCAACCTTTACGAGCAAAATGACCAACTCAAAACACAGAGAACTGATCTTTTTAACACTTAGGTTCTTAAATATTTAATTTTGTTTTTTTTTTTAAAGTAACCTCTACAACCAACGTGGGGCTCGAACTCACGACCCTGTGATCAACAGTCATGTGCTCTTAGGGGCGCCTGGGTGGCTCAGTCGTTAAGTGTCTGCCTTCGGCTCAGGTCATGATCCCGGGGTCCTGGGATCGAGCCCCACATCTAGCTTCCTGCTCAGTGGGAAGCCTGCTTCTCCCTCTCCCACTCCCCCTGCTTATGTTCCCTCTCTCGCTGTGTCTCTCTCTGTCAAATAAAATCTTTCAAAAAAAAAAAAAGAATCACGTGCTCTACAAACTGAGCCAGCCATGTGCCCCAATTCCTTGGTGAATTCTTAGGTACCCACTCATTTAGTCAGTGATAATTACTAAGCATTATTTGTATGCCAAGCAATATGGCCAGACATGGGGTGGGGGGATGGGCAGCACAGTAAACAAGAAACAAGATGTACTTCTGGCCTCTTGAGGACCCACAGTCTAGTGGAGGAGACTGCCAGGTGAACAGGCCATCATAATACAAAGTGGTCAGTGCTAGATGCAACAGGAACAAAAGAACAACTAGCTTGGGTGAGCCACACTGGAGGGCAGGCATGGGATTCAGGGTGGATGAGACAGGCTAGAGTTAGAGGGGGTTTTCACTTTCCCCAGTTTTGCTTCACTCCTGTCCCTAGGACCCTTCCTATTTTTCTCTTAGTAACATCTTTGTGAGGAACAGTCTTTGCGTCTCAAAGAAGAAATACTGATTACCACATGATCGCAAGCAGTGCTACTGCAAGATTCTAGTGTGTGAATGAATAATAAATGTACCCACCCAGTAACAGGAGCTGTGCAAGATAAAGCAGCTAAGACTTAGTTTTTAACCAAATGCCCTGGACGCTCCTTTCTTATTATGGAACAAGGAGAACTTGATTATGATTCACAGAATTATACAGATAACTTTTCTATTACAGTATGGACATTCTTCACTATTTTTTTCAATTTATTTCAAGTGATGTCAATATGTTGCCTAATTTTTTAAAGTCCCTTTTCCTTAATAACTTCCCAGTTTTCATAGTCAATGAAGATATCCAAGCACTTCGAGAATTAATTGTTCCATTTGTCAATACCTGACATGAATATGCCATTTCTGCCTTGATAAAAATGTCTGCCTCTGAAGGCTGGGTTTTGCAGCACCATTAACTCCCTTTGGAAACTTAACATTTTAACCAAATGTAGGGTTGAACTCTGTTACCTCTGCAGTATTTATTGGGGAAACACACCCCTTAGAAGCTCAGTGTTTAAACATTCATTTCTAAATGCTCACCTGGAACAGCGTGTTTGGCCCTTGCAACCGGGCAGGACTCAGTGGAGCAACTGGACTAAGGCTGCTCCAGAAATGTATGCTGGATAGCAGTGGACTCGGGGTCAGAAGCAATCCATTTGGTGTCTGGGAAAGAAAGCACATACACAGATTTTGATAAAGGTATCACCTGATTCTGGCCACGATCAGCAGTGTGGCTAGGTACACCAGCCATGAACCAAGAAACAAGCCTTACCATCTTAGGAAAATCTGACAACTATGTAACTTCTGCAAGGCTGTGCACAGTTTAACTTTCTTCAGTGCTGATTGTATTGCATTAGCAATTTTATAAAGGAGAAAAGTATGGACAAGTTACCTTCCCTAAACGTTCTAAACATTGTAAAACTCAAGTTTACAGCAACATTCGTCCAGGTGGTTTCTTCAATTTGTTTTCCTTCCCACATTAAATAAGATTTAGTGTACAAAATGGGATTCCATGAAGGGGCTTTATTTTTTTAAACAATATTTTTTTATTTTCCTACACTGGATATCCATTACAAACACATTTTTTTAAAGGGCCTCTCAGGCTTCACTTTCATGGGTATCAATGGCCCTTTAAGATTTTAGGATCTGGGGGCGCCTGGGTGGCTCAGCTGGTTAAGCAACTGCCTTCAGTTCAGGTCATGATCCTGGAGTCCCAGGATCAAGTCAGGAAGTCTGCTTCTCCCTCTGACCCTCCCCCCTCTCATGCTCTCTCTCCCATTCTCTCTCTCAAATAAATAAAATCTTAAAAAAAAAAAAAAAAGATTTTAGGATCTGTTGTTAAAATACTCTGTAGCAGCTTCTTCAAAAGTTCTGAACTGGGTTTTCCAGATTCCACTCCGGATATGGGGCTGATGAGAATTCATCTCCCTGGCAATGGTTTGGAGGGGGGGAAAAATTCTTTCTTGTTAGATTGGGTGTAAAGCCAAAACTCTGTTGTGTTTCCCAGGAGAGTGCCAAGGACTGCATTTGCTTGCACACACACAGCAGGAATCCTGGCCTGCAAGCTAGCTAAAGGACAGAAGAAACAACTCGCCCCAGCTGGTATGTCTGCATGGCTTTTATTCTCAGCTGAGGCAAACTCCCTGGCCCATGGTGGTTTTGCACCTTTGCTGACTAGCAGGAGCCCCGCAGTGGTTTTGTGATGTCAATAAGGTGCTTTGTGTAAGAAGAACCACAGCAAAGGCGCCAGCATTGCAGATTGCATCACTTTGGATGCTAAAGTGTTATTTTTTCCTAGAATTGGCCCCAGCAGCTTCGTTAATTATCGAGAATATTTGGCATAAACCTAAGTTGAAAGGTCTGCTCTGTTGAGCGGAAAGGAGACAAACATCCAAAGGTTCTCACTGTGAAGCTGCTGAAAGGTAAACTAATTTATACCATCTTGAGTCTTTGGTTCCACAGCATTTCCTACACATGGAATGGCCTATGAGGTGACTAGGATAAATACATGTTTTGGATAAGCTTCCCACTTCTAATCCAAGGCAGTTTCACAAATATGCCGGGCCATCTGGTCTGGCGATTAAGACTTAACGGTTCAGGGGCGCCTGGGTGGCTCAGTTGTTAAGCATCTGCCTTCGGCTCAGGTCATGATCCCGGGGTCCTGGGATCGAGCCCCGCATCGGGCTCCCTGCTCGGTGGGAAGCCTGCTTCTCCCTCTCACACTCCCCCTGCTTGTGTTCCTTCTCTCGCTTTCTCTCTCTCTGTCAAATAAATAAATAAAATCTTTAAAAAAAAAAAAAAGACTTAACGGTTCAGCATGGGCTCTGCCAGGGTTTCAACCTCAGAACCACTACTTAACTACCTATGCCTCAGTTTCCAAATCTATAAAATGGGGAGGAAAAACTGCCTACCTTATAGGATTGCTGGGAAGATGAAATAAGATGATCTATGTAGAGCTCTTAATATGTGCCTGGCACATAGCAAACGCTCAAGAAGTGTTAATCACAAGGTACCCGATATACTTATTCAGTGAATTTCATCTGTTCATGGGAGTAATTCTCAATGCATGTATAAAAGTACTCTGTTCTGAAACCAATCAAGTCAGCCAGTACCTTCAAGGCTCCTCTCAGTCATATTAGGCTCAAGTCCACAAACTCAGGTCATCTGAGAACTAACATATTTGGACGTTACTCTGGTACCAGCTTCCAGCCACAGTATGCATGTTAACGTTCAAAAACCAGTGTGTTCAGGGCCTCCTAGTTTACCTACTAGTGAAGGTCCCAAAGCTCTTAAGAGACAAAAGGTCTTCTAGACTACAAAACCTATCTTTCTCTTATTTGTGGCCATAAATATACATCCACTCCGTTTTAATCCTTTGAGCAATACATGAAGTGTAGTTTTATTTTAGTCTAAAATGTGCACCCAGGTCTGAATGTGAGATGTTTGCACATCTGTTTCAAAGGGATACAGGACGTACTCAGAATACAGTAGTCTTGTGTTTCACATGTTTAATCGTTTGGAATATCTTTTATAACATATGCAAATAAATATTCTGAAATGGCTTCATTCGCTCTTCTCTCCCCCATCCCTGTTCTCCCTGAAGATCCTGTGGCTGTAAAGAAAAAACCGTTTGGTTGCTGTTTTAAGGAATGTTCCTATTAATGCTCACCCTGGGTAATCTCCAGTACAGTGTGAGTTTTCAGAGCCTCTTTCCACAATCTCCTGGAGTCAGGCAAGGTGGGCTGAGCCTGAGGGCTAGACACTAAAGAAAGAAGCCACAAGCAAAATGCATGCTTCCTCTTCCTTCACCAAAAAATATTTTAGCAAATGGGCCCTTCTGAATGGCAGACAGAGAGTTCCTGATTCCATCAGCTGCATGGAAGCAGATGCCCTAAGACCTGAGGCAAAGGACATTGATGTTCAAGGGGAAAGACCATCCAACCAGGATCTTGGTCATCCCCCTCAACTCACTTCTTCTTCCACATAATACAGTCTCCTACAAAGCCTGCACATTTGAGCGAAACCTGGTGAGCTGGCATTGCCCGGACATGCCTCTCCTGAGTGCCCTGGTTCATGGCCCTCTGCCTGGACCATGCCCTCAGACCCCCTCTTCCTTCCTACCCCTGCCTCCCTCTGCCCATCAAAACCCCACCTCCTCAAAGGAGACTTTTCTGCTTTTCCCTCTTTTTCCTGAATCTTCATAACACTTTATAACCACTTTTTCCTTAACATTTTCTGCCTCATGGTAATTTGCATATTATTCTTATACCTCATTCTGTAGCCTTCAAGGTATCTTGCTCATCTTTATTCCTCCTATAGTACCCAGTTTCTAAATACTTGATGAGCTGAAGCAATCTGTAGCTCTAGGTACATCCCCTCACATGTCACCTGCTGGATATGTCCACTTGGAATGCCCCACATGTTCAAACTAGAACTCACCTTCCTTCCAAGTCTAGTGTTTCTTATGACTCCTCCATTTCTATCAACAATACTACCCATTTATCCATTCAAGAGATACTGAATGCATGATATGTATCAGGTGCCAGAGATACAATGATAAGACATGATCCCTGGACTTACAGCCCTGTCTACAACCCAGCATCCTCCTCACTGTGATGCAAAATTACTTCCCACTTGCTACAATCTCTGGGCATGGCCTGTGTGGATCCTTCTTTGAACTGACTCTTATTTTACCCCCCATTTCCTTTCCTGCTGCATTCAAGGCCCCATCACCTTAGAGATGGCATTCAATAAATGCCATCTAAACCAGCCCACGTACTTCTGGCCCCTCTGCCAATCTATTCTGAGCACCGCCACCAAATCAATCACCCTAAGATACTATGTTCCTTTGAAATTCTTTTTTCAAGGGAAAAAAAAAATATCCTTAGCCACAATTCTAGGTTCCCCCATAAACTGGTTTCATATGCTCCTTAATTTCTCTATATGAACCCTCCTACTTGGCTTGATACGTCCTGAACACTACAGAATTCCAACCTGCCAGTTCTTTAGCGCTCATTCCAGAACTTCCCTGACTACCTAGCCCATACTTTCCTGCGCTAGACCTGTTCCACGGGTGATCGCATCCATTTCCATGATTTTAAGCACCCTTACATGTTGGTGACTCCCTAACTTATCTCCAGTCCCAAACTCCTTAGCTCCAGCTGTAGCTAGATGTTTGCTCCTTTATGTCCTATAGGCTTCTCAGGCCCAAAATGAACTTTTTAACCAACCTTTCACCATGAGCTTATTCTTCCTCCCATGCTCCTCACACTCAATTCCTGGCTCTCCCCTACAACTTTCACACCTGGTTAGTCACCAAGTCTATGGACAATTCCTTATGTCTCTCTCAGATCTGTTTCCTTTGGCCCCACCCCACCGTCATAGCCTTAGATCTAGATCCTCCTTATCTTTCATCTGGAATATTTATAAGAGTATCCTAACTGGTTCCAGCCTCACCTCACCCCAATCTATGTCATCAGGATGATTTCTAAAATACAACTCTGTCACTCATGCCCCATCTTCCACCGCATCCTTCACCTTTGGAATTTATCCCTCCGTCCCTTATTGAATTACTGTACTACCCCTAATATACTAAGCTATTTCACATCTTTATGAATTGGCTCAAGATGCTACTTTGCCTACAATGCCCTCCTCACCTTATGTGCCGGATGACTGCTACTGATCCTTCAGCACCTGCCCGAGTGTGAACATGCCTCCCATGAAGCCCTGTCAACATCCTGCCCCATCCCCAGCAAAATTAAATGCCATCTTCCTTAGTATTTCTTTTGTGCTGATCTGGGATAGTATATTAAACCATTTAAGGCAAGTTATGAGCTATTAACAATCAGGGACTTATCTAGCTGATGTTCATATCCCCAGCTCCAAGCACAGAGCTTACACATAATAGGTGTTCAGTTCCTATATGTTGAATTGAACTAAATGATCTTTTCCCTTCTCCGCACTGTGTATTTGACTCTTGCCACGTGCCACTGTCTGTCTGTATGCCTTGTCTTGGCTAGGTCCTAAGGTCTTAAAATAGGCACTGTACGTACTTCTGGTATCCTTTCAATGATCTGCAAATAATGTTTGATAATTATTTGTTGAAAGACTCTAAAAAAGGAATTTTTGTATCTCTTGATTTAAAACCCCAGCAAGCTGTTAATTTCCTATTAAAACAAGTCTAAAAGTTCCTCATCCAGTCTTCAGGGACCTCTGTCGTTTCACATCACCCTAAGTTATATTGCCCCATATTCTTCACCTATTGGACAGCAAGCTATAAGCTCATGAGAGCAGGGACTGTCTATCCTGCTTGCCAGTCGTCAGTGGTAGGAGGGGAAAAAGGAGTAAGAGCAGAACTGGGGAGGAGGCAGTGGGACCATGACGGCAACAGATGGAGATGAGACAGGCCCCAAGGTGGAAAGAGGGAGGGCACTACCACAGTTCCTGTAACCTGGGCAGCCCAGAGCCCAGGGAAGGAAGAACCGTCGGCTGGAATGTCAAGTCTCACAAAACTCTACCAGCAGCATCTTCTACTGCAAAGAGCTTCTAAAAGGACCGCCTCTCCCCTGTAGGGTCAGTACAGAGAAAGCTGGAAGCTAAGCTGGAAAAGTGTTGTAGAGAGTGGGATGAAGGGAAAAAACAAACATTTTTCCTCCTGGGATAATGGCCCAGGAGACAGTAAGATGCGAACGTGCTCCAGAGCTGGGGCAGGATGCAATATACCTGGGTTGCTCCTCACCGTACACATCCATTTTACTCCAAATCCCCACCTGATGATTTTGGCCCGAAGTTGTTACAGCCACCAGTATATGAAAGGAGGTTCTCGCATTTCGGGCTGCTGCCAGCTACGTGTAGTCATTCGTGCCGTTCAAGGCCGCCGCTAATACAACAGCCTGGGGCACGCGTGCTCAGACTCGACGGTGAGTTCATGCCCCAGTGCCCGCACATATCCAAGTTCAGCATCTTAAACATCACACGGGAGATTAACAGAGGCCTTGGCACGAATGAAGGGGAAGCAATGTGCCAACCCCTAATTCTGAGCTAACTTTACATTGCTAAGAGATGAGGAGCGAGACAATGAACAGAAGAGGCAAATGGAAGGAAGAGGGACAGAGGATACCGAGGTGCAGAACATACAGAGAATCCGAAGTTCCAGCTGACACTGTTCAGGCTTCCATGGTGCCTGGCTAGGAACCACGAGGGTTTCGCATCCTGGCTCCTCCCTCATCTCAATTTCTATAGCTCATGCCATGAGAGAGATCATCCTTGCTTTTCTACCAACAGTCCCATATGACCTCAGTGGCTGAGCTCCAACTACATCACTTCTTGGTACACAGCTGGCTTTTGTATTCTCTGTCTTCAGGTCCTCGTAGTCCATGCTTGAGGGGTGTCTGGGTGATCATCATGTCTGCCTACATTCGTAATCTTGGTTCCTTAAAATATCAAGAGTAACCTCAACTGCACTGTACAGATCCCAGCAGATGCACCACAAATACTTCTGATGGGAATGGAGGTTATGGTTTTGGATGAGTGGCAGAATGACGAGCATTTTTTCATGCACACCATATTGTGGATGACGTTTCAAATCTGAATTTGGGCCTATGCGAGGTAGGTGGTTTAATATGATCCCCAGAGGGAAATGTAACCACATGACCCTGTTCATGCCAAGACTCTAATCCTACCCTTCCTCCTGCCATATTTCTATCTGAAAATAACTGGGAATTATTCTTGGGATAAATTAGTAAAATATAAACAGTTCTTGGGATAAACTGAATTCTTGGGAACTTCATTTTCAGGGTATCAAGTTATTAGAGCACACCTTTCATTTCTTCTAAAGCCAACAGTTAAGAAAAGTTCACAGGAGGTTCCCACCGGTCACAAAATGTTTACGTACTAACTGTCACATTGCACACAGCACACCTCACAGAGGAAAGTAATCTCTGCAGTCGAAAGTGCTCAGGTAGGAGGGAAACCAATGAGCTGTGGGAACGAGACATCAGAGCTGCCTGTGGGAGAGAAAAGCCCCAAGTCTCCTTCGGGAGAGGAAACCCCCCGAGTTGACCTGGAAGTAAAGGGAAGGCTTTCACTCCTGCCCCCTGGGGGGGATTTCAGGGAAATGGGCTCACCCCTCAGGATGAGGCCAGCTGCTGGGAGCTGACCTTGCATCTGACTGTCCACTGAGGGAGAGCCAGGGCTCCAGGGTTAGTTTCTGAGCCACTCAGCTCCCGGGGGAAGGAATCTCTGAGAATCCAAACCCTACACTGATTCCAGGCCTACAGTAAAGAGCTGGAGGATTGTCAAGCCCAGATAGGTGTGACTGTCCTGTCTGATCTCAGAGAAACCACTTGGGTGAATGAATATCACACCTGAGTCCTGCCCTTTCTCTGCGCGCTCTGGTTTTTCCCTCCCTGTTGGCCACCTCGACTGCACTGGATGCAGAGCTGACCCTGCCAGAAGGTGAGGGAAGTCCTGAGATTAGACCATCCCCCAAAGCCAACCTTAACTCCTCTGAATCCATTCAGAGCACTACCTGGTAGCCAACCCCCAGCCCCTCGGCTTGATACAAAGGAACTCTCAGCCCGAGACCTTACTTCTACTCTCCTGTCATGGAACCAGACCCTGCCCTTGGCCTCTCTCTCCTTGGGAAGCCCTGGTCTCAGTCCTTGGACTTCCTGACACCAACTCACAAGCAAGGTCCTGCCCTTGCAGCTTGGCTGAGGACCATTCACCGTCATCTGCCCAAGGCACAAGTCCTCTCTTAAAGCTTCTGGCTTTCTGATGCTTTCCCCCTCCCGTTTGAGGCTGTTCCGGTAAGTCCTGTCTCCCAGTCCTGAGTTTAGCATCCCCTTGTTCACAACTGCACTCGATCCCTACCTCCTGTCAAGGTCCCTCCTCCCCTCAGCCCAGCCATACCATCCTCAGTCCCACTGAGCAGAGCCACCCTAAAGGCACTGTGTCCAGATCCAAAACCGCAGGGCTAGCCTGAGCTGCTTTCCTGGGACGACAGGACTGGCCATCTGTTTGGAGACGGTGACAGGCTCACAGAGAAAGCAGATACAGAATTCTGAACTGGCCTCGGTCTGGCTTGAGACCTCTCTAAACCTTACAGTTGTAAACACGAAGGAGGCCAGGGGAGGAGATCCTCAGATCATCCACCCTGGCCCACTTCTCAAGTTACTTCTCTGATCTGCTTCAGGAACTGCTGTTTCTGAGCCACTTACTCAGCAGTCCCTCGTCCCCAGACAGTTTTGTTTGGTCAAAAAATGCCTGATTAAAAGCACACGTGCTCATTCTGACCAGTAACTGAGCCCTTAGCCCTCCCCTCCATGGTGGCATGCTCATTACCACCAGCTCACAAGCTTGGGGAGACACAAAATCCTTGGGACACAATCAATTTGGGAGAAGCCATAGAGAGGAGAGTGGCCAAGAGCTGCTTTCGGTTGTTTGGCAGACTCCACAGACGGTTATGATCAGGGACAACTGGGTGAATTCCCAATGGGCATGCCAAGAACATTTTACTTAAGAGCATGGATTCTGGAGCAGGATAACCGGGTTCAAATTTGCTTCTACCACCTGTTAGCTGTGTGACCTTGGATGAGTTACTTTACCTCAGTGCCTCATTTACCTCAGCTGGAAAAAAAATAGGACAGAACAGTATCTACTTCATGGGCCTGCTACGAAGAAGGACTGGAGGGGTGCGTGCAAAGTGTCTAGAACAGGAACCGGCAAACGTGCCCCTCATGATGGTCACAGCAAGGACAGTGACGGCAATGAGCACAGGGGCGGGTGACAGAGCTCCCGCGTGCCTCATGGCTCCAGGAGGATACCTGCCAGGTGTAGCTGGCTCTCCTACCATGGCCATCATCCCATTCAGTCCTCCCAACCATCCATTTCACAGACGTGGAAACAGGCTCAGAGAGCAAGTGCCCACCGTCTCACTGCCCCCCCGTGTAGCCAGGAACCGAATCCGGTCTGTGACCCCAAAGCCAATGTGCTTAACTCTGCCACCAAAGTGCGTCCAGTTCTCCAGAGGAAGCAGAAATAGGCTTTACCAGCCCAGGCTCTGCCTTTGCCCTGCAAATGCCAGCTGGACAAGAAAGAGCATCTGCATATCATATTTAAGGGAAAAGGCTTCCTTCTCGTGGGAGTTACTGCTGGGTTTTCTCAGAGTCGCACTGCTTTTACTGAAGATTCTTTCTCACTGCTTGGTGTGGCCCTGATGTTTCACAGATCCACCCAGCCGAATGCAATGGCGGCATCTTAACATCTATCTTCTTAGTAACGGAAAGCAAATGGCTACTTATCAAGTGCCCCCCAAAGAGGACTCGGTCATAAAAACGTCATGAAGCCCAGGGATGCCCAGGCAGCTCAGTCGGTTAAACGTCCGACTCTTGATTGCGGCTCCGGGTTGTGAGATCGAGCCCCACGTCAGGCTCCATGCTGGGGGTAGAGCTTGCTTAAGATTCTCTCTCTCTGCCCCTCCACTGCCCGATCTCTCCCGCTCTTAAAAAAAATTTTCTTTTCCTATAAAGCCCAAATACCTTCTGAAATGTCACTTGGCCTGCTCAACTTTCCCTAGGAAAATATTGTTTGGATCTGCTTTGATGGCCAGGGTGCCTGTTCCGTATTATGATCACCTTCGGCCACTGAAAACAGGAAACCAGTGAAGCATCCCACTGTAACCAATATCCCAAACCTTTTCTCTTGCGGACACCTTGGCCTGGGGATGGAAAAGTAACTTCCCTTCACACTGACACCGTGACTTTGGGCTATGGGCCCTAAGGTGATCTTTCGAAGGGCGGAAGGAAGCTGCCGTGGTTGCTCTTCCTTTCCGCTATGCCACTGGGTCTGAGTGCAGCCCCACCGCGGGGACGGGCTCTTACCTGTGCAGTGAAGAAGGCTGGGGTGAGGGATCCCGAGGGGAGAGCTGGGCTGTTGAGGGCGATGGAGCCGATGTCAGTGCTGGAGAGCACCAGCGGGGGCGCGGAGATTTCCAAGCCTTTGGGTTTTTTGGCCTTTGGGGGAAGAGATGGAGACCTGGTCTTGGAGCCCGATGACAGGTTCAAGGGCTCTAGGGAATCGGAGTCATGGCAGGCGGCCTCCAGGAAGAGGCTTCTGTGTTCAGAAGGGAGGGGCGAGCTGGGGGACAGGGACGGGGACCGAGACGAGGAGGGTGACGCGGACGAAATGCTGGCGGCATTTGGCAACATTAAAGAGGAGACCTTGGCTGAGGCCGACGAGGCCAGGAAGGCCTCAGACGTGGAGGGCAAGGGCACCATGGGCCTGCTGGCGTGCTTGTCGGTTTTATTGGTCACAAACCTGATGACAGTCCTGACTTCTTCCACGGGAGGGCTGTCTTCCGGCTGTTCCTCCAGCTTCTCCGTCTTGATTGCCTTGAAGGATTCCGGCGGGTTCTGCAGGGAATTAATGGTGAAGGACGAGTACAGTCCTGAGTGGATGTATTCATTGCGGCTTGCGCTCTTGAGGGCCGACAAGCCGTGTCTGTGCGCCTCTCGGCCCTCGGGAGGCGCCTTGCAGTCGCTGTCCTGCAGCAAAAGGCTCTCCCGGCTGATCTCCACCGCGTGAGGGTCCATTTTCAGTATCTCCGGGAAAGAGACAAACTTGTACACAAACTTCTGCCCGATCACCTTCTTGATGATGTTCTGTGAATACAAGAGGAGACAGTGAAAAGATCAGTGCACCAGAGAAATGGAGGAGGAGGACGTTCGTTGTCGTGGGGCATTCTGCCGGCAGCCGCATGGAAATACTCCTCTTGCCTGACGCGTCTTGGCTAAGGTGCCACAGAAAGGGGACTCGAGCGGGAGGCAGCGGAACTCGATCTGCTTTCCAGTTCTGCTGTTACGAACGGCGTGCTCTTTAGCACAGCGATGGTCCTTTTTGGCTTCCTCCTCTGTGAAGTTAAGGGTCAGTCTACCTGATAACGTCCTAGCCGTCCCCCTTTGCTAAGCACTTACTACGTGGCCAGCAGTGTCCCCGCACCATCTCATGGCATCTGTACGGTAATCCGAAAAGGAAGGTATCAGTACCTAAAAACTGAATGATTCAACTCCCATTTTAAAACTTAAGAAAATAAGCTTAGAGTGCCTAAGTAAGCCACAGGAGCCACGTGGTAGGTAAGTGGTCGAAGCAGCATTTCCTTCGCCATAATGCAGTATTGTCTTACCTACCTCTGGGACTTGTGAGAATTCAGTGAAATAATAACGGGAAAGCATTCTGTAAGCTGGAACGCATTATAGAAACGTAAGTTATTATCACCCACCACCACAATGTTTTCTTAAGTCATGTAGCCATTTTTTTTCCTTTTTAATTTTCTGCCAAGAAAGCCACTGGAGGAAAAACAACTTGTCTACTTTGATATTTACATCCCTCCTACAGTATTTTAAGTTGCTGGTATCTACCACTGGCTCTTCAGTTTATGGCTCCAAGTCCTCAAACATTAGGATGTCAATGAGAGCCAACAATCACTGCGAAACTGTTCACACCCCTTTGGGAGAACGGACTTCATTGGAAAGGCTCTCTACTGTTCTTGAGGTTTGTTACATTGGAACATCAGCAAATATCTATCAAATGTTCGTGGGGTGCAAGTCCCTCCACCAAGACAAAGATGGTCTCCCTCAAGCACAAAGAGCTAGCAGCACCATCCTGTGGGGAAAAGACTCAGAATGTTTCCTTACAAACTGTTCCTCCTCAAACTTGGGTATGAGTGAGGGTATAAAAAAAAAAAAAAAATCATTTGGGGGAAAAGAACTTTAGAAGCAGTAACTCCTATTGAGCACCTACTGCATACCAGATGTTGTGCACAAGCTATCTGATCTGTTCTCACACTCACCCTCCTGGAGTGTGGAAGGTGTCCCCTTATGACACAAGCTCAGAGATGGGGAGTAATCCGCCCAAAACCCACCACGATCTACTCCTTCTGAAGCCTGAGCTTTTTCACATTTCCACCAAAATTTGGGTGGAAAGAATCAAAGAACCCCTTAGTAGAGGTGAAATTTTCAAAGATGGAATTGACAGGTAACATTGTATTAGTTTCAGGTGTACCACATAATGATCGCAGGTCTAGTGAACATCAATCACCACACAGAGTGTAACTTTTTTTTTTCCTCGTGATGAGTATTTTTAGGATCTCCCCTCTTAGCAACTTTCAAATAGACCATAGAGATGAAATTTAATTAAATTTGATGTTCCTTCTGTGATCATCATTTGGTTTATAAACATAAGTATACTATGTTTTTGCCTTTCCTCTTGTTACATTACAGCATGCCGATTTGCAGTTTTCCTCCTCAAAACAGACCATCAAATCCCAAAAGTGAATTTATCCAGCCATCCGGAGGGGAGGGCATATTTACTATGCCACTGAGATTTCTGAGCAGGAACCCGTCAGGGCAGGCATCGAAGGGAGGGACACACAATGTCCCCATTCAGCACCGGAAATCCCAGTAACGCAAATCCTGGCAAACCTTCGCTCAGCACCAGCCCACGGGAGGCTCCCAACCCTGAGCACGTTAGATTAGTTAGATTCGTCAGATTCGAGGCTGAACAGTTCTAGTGCCTGGCAGCCTGGTGCTGGGACTGCAGATTTAACCCACTGAATGCCATTTACCTCCATCTGACCTCAACTGCACACTGAACACTAGCAAAGCTGACCGCCATTTACACACCTTCAGAGAAACTTGGGAAACTTACAAGTTCCATCTGGGCCTTGTTGGCAGCATCTCAGCGGGCGCCCCACCAGGCGTGGGTAGACAACATGCCTAAGAGAAATCCACTCCCGGGCAGGATAGGGTTAAATAAGGGTGTCACTGGTGCCACGGGACTCAGGGTGGGTTCTCAGTAAAAAGAAAGCACGCTTGCCTAGCCTGTTCCGCTACTACAATTCTCAAGTATTTCTGGCTTTCGTTAATATTTTTCTCCCCAGGTGAAAACTTTATTTTGTCCTCAGCCAGTTCGAACATCCATCTAAATTGACTGAATTATTAGAGCCTAAATAATTACACAGAAGAAAAGAGAAACTGTATGGTCTGAATCATTTCTTCAGGCACGTTCTTGTAAAGTTTTTTTTTAAACCTTTAATTTTATTATGGGTATTCAGAACATAACTTCTGAGCAGGGATTATATGCATAAGCAAACCGAGGAGTCCTTTGGGGCTGTGATAAAAAATAACAAAAAGGCCCCTCTTCCTGAAAATGGTTGGGAACCGAAAGGTAGTCTCAAAAGAGCTGGGCTTCGATGCGTTAAAAGGAACAAAGGAGGAGCGCCTGGGTGGCTCAGTCCATTAAGCAGACTCTTGATTTCGGCTCAGGTCATGATCTCAGGGTCATGGGATGGAGCCCTTCATCAGGCTCCATGCTCAGCATAGAGTCTGCTTCTCCCTCTCCCTCTGCTCCTCCACCCCCCCCCAGCCCCCGCTGTCTCTCTCTCAAATAAGTAAATAAAATCTTATAAAAAAAAAAAAACATAAGGAACAACTCACATGACTATCGACTGACAAACGGACAAACAAAATGTATATTCAGACTAGAGTATTATCAGCCATAAAAAGGAATGAAGTACAGACCCATGAAACCACGTCAATACACCTTGAATGCATTAAGTGCAAGAAAGGTCGCGTATGTGATGGATTCCATTTCTATCAAACGTCCGGCATAGACAAACCTAGAGAGACAAGAGAGTCATTTCCTAGGATTTGGGGGTGATATGGAGGAATTGAGGGGCGACGTTAAAAAGTAAGGGTCTGGGAGGAATAGTGAAAATGTCCTAAAATTTACAGTGGTTTTTGATGCACAACTCTGTGGACATTCTCGAAGCCCACTGAACTGTATACCTTTAATAAGGGTCCATTGGATGGTATATGAATCATACTTCAAGGAAGCTGGTTTTTTTTTTTTTAAAGAACATGAGAATCTTTTTTTCCTCCGGCTTTACTGAGATGTAATTGACATATAACACTGTGAAGTTTAAGATGCACAATATGAAGATTTGATGCATGCATATACATTGCAAAATGTTTACCACAATAAGGTTAGTTAACACATCCATCAGGTGGTGCCGGTGGTAACATTTAAGATCTACTCTCTTGGCAGCTTACCAGTATATAGTACAGTATTGTTAACGACTGTCACCATCCATACCTTAGATCTCCAGAACTTACTCATCTTGTGGCTGGAAGTTTGTACCTTCGACCAACATCTCCTCGTTTACCCACCCCTCAGTGGCCGGTGACCACCGCCCTACTCTCTGTAGGAGTTCTGCTTTTTTAGATTCCACCCATAAGTGAAATCATTCAGTATTTATCTTTCTCTTATTCCATTTAGCATAATGTTCTCGAGGTCCATCCAAAACATTTGCATGTTTAAATGGGAGATGGTGGGAACATTCTATGGCTGGTGACTGCCATAACCCTACTGTGAAGATAAAAAAGGAGCCTCCACAAAGGACACTGAACTCAGCCATAGCAAAAGAGGCCCCGCAGTAGCTGCTGCCTCTCTCGGGGGGTGGGGGGAGAGTTACCAGGACACCACCATAGCTTTTTAGGAAAAGGGTACAGTGGCAGGGATGGAGCTGACCAAAAGGAGGAAGAAGCCTTTGGAAAGAACCACGGTGGACCTTGCTGGTCTATTCTAGCAGGAAAGATGGAGTAGATCTGGCTACCCAGACAATCTGGGCATGAAGGCGTGTGGAGGGTGCAGGAAGGAGGTCAGGGCACTGTAGCCCCGCTGTTTGAGAGAGCCCACCTGCACTGGGGAAATGTGCTCACAGGAAGGGAGCTGGTATACCAGGAAAGCCCTCCCACCAGGATGCCCACGGCCTGAGACCTAGGTAGCGGACTCAGAGGAGGTATATGCCTGGCAGCTGAAATCACAGCCCCTTAACTTCCAGGGCAGACCCTGGGAGCACATGGGTGGCACGTACGTTCGAAGGTCTCTCTGTGGTCTCTGAAGGGAGACTGCCTTTCAAGAGTTTGCCCCACAAAAAAAAAGCAAAACCTGTTTAATCTTATTTGACTTTATGACGTTGCTCTCAGTAAGTAAATGTTAAATATGTTAAGACTTGACTTGTGGACTACTGTTGTAATTTTTCAAGTTAAAAGTGTCCCTAAAGGCCACTTCCTATATCTGATTTTTCCCAGTAAATGAGGCAAAGCAATTCTAAGACCTTCCACAAACATCTACCATGTAAAATGGAGAGGTGAATCCTTCTGCCTATACAAATAAGCTAGCTATTAGAGGGCGGTTGGGGTATGCTACTCTTAGGATTTCAGGGTGTCTTCAAACTGAAATCTCAATGTTCTCAGTATGAAAAACCTGAGATCAGATGCTTATGTAAGGAAAGTGCTATTCACCCAGTAAACCCAAAAAAACAAATGGATAATGCTGGCCATATTTTGCCTTTCTGACATTTCCTTGGGAATCTAGCAGAACCTCCCTTCCCCTCCCCCAATAAGACCATTTAAGTGTGTGTTAAGCAACTACAGAATACTAAATAAAAAGTGTGGTCAACCCCCCCCCCCCCCCGCCGCCAAAAAAAACCAGAGTTTGCCCCGCGAGGAGTTTGCTGAGAAAACTCACAGTATAGGGGAATAATAGATAGTAGTTGCTGAGCACATATTATCAGGCTGGGTACTAAGAACTTGACCACCGTTAACTCAGTTAATCCTCTGAGAGACTGGAACTATTAGGATCCCCATCTTAGAGATGGGCAAACTGAGGCTCAGAGAGTATAAATTACCTGTGCCCACAAGCTGGTACATGGGCAATCTGATTCCAGAGCCCTTGGCCACAATGGAAGGGGGATACAAGACTCAGGCTGAGCCCGCCCAGGACACAAGAGCGCTTGGGGACAGGCTCTTATTATGAAAAGTGATGAAGGTATTTACAGAAAGTCGGTTTTTTTCACCCCTTCCTCCCAGACCCACAAGTATGTGTTGCTTACAGTTGCCTGGTAACCTGACAAATGCTGTCTGTGTCCAGTTGAGCTAAGTGACTTCTCCAGCATGGTTTTAGACCAACAGTTGCACACATCTGCTTCACTTTACACACGTGCGACCAGCCTCCCTGTTCGTCATTTCCCATTCAGTGTGTATCCCCAGCCAGGCTGGACTCCTGACCCCACATTCCGTGTGAGGTCACAGGCAGCGAGGACGACCGACTTCGGGAGAGGAAACGCAACATTCACCTCACACACCCTCCGTGGCAGTTCCAGGTGGCAGCAGAAGCTACTCCCACCATGGCCACTTCCAAGCTGCGGTCTTGAGATCGCAGGAGCCTAAAGGGCAAGCAGCCTGGTGGGGGCAGGACCATGGCGGCCACCTTGGGCAGAGGAACCCTTCCCGACTCACCAGCTACCCCTGGCCACGGAGGGACCAGTGAGTCTCCCTTCGTTATTTCCCACTAACAGGATGGAAAACACAGAGAACAAGCCAACTTTCCGCTTCCCTGCCTTGCCTGTTGCCCTGAGAGGTTCCAGGCTTACTGGCAAAAATAGAGGTGCCCGTAAGTGTGTTTAAATATATATACACACAAGCAACTCTGCCTTCTCCTCCCACTGAAGAGAAAGAAGGAGCCTGCGTAAATAATGCTATCCGGTGCATAAATTAGAAATGTGTCTATTAAGTATTGTGATCTTGAAAAAAAAAATTATATGCAGTGCTAGGTAATGAAGAGATGCTCGAGGAATTCACTTTACCTTGTTAATTTTGATGTTATGACAATACTACTAAGTTAGCTCCATGTTTGTTGAATGAATGCCTGTACTGTAATGAGAACTGACCCAGGCAGGAAATCAGAGGCTTCACCCCATGAGAGACACAATTTTCTGTGGCTGACTGATCCCCAGGCTGGTTCAAGCGCCCCGTGAATGTGTCCCAGCTGTCTAACTGCATGTGCTTTCTGGTTGGCATTTCAAACTGAAAATTCCCAGACAGACACCGAGGGCCATAAGCAAAACCCTACAACCGCATATCTCCTGTGATAGCTTAATAAACTTGGATTTCACGTATCCATGTACGCAGCAAATATGTGCCACCTGTGTTGGCTCTGGCCAGGCACCCCGATTTTGATCTAAGGTCATGCACTGGACTTTCCAGCGCTCAGACGTCTCAGGTTTCTCCCCAGGCTGCTCGCGGCCCCAGGAGGAGCCAGACTAGTTACGGGTTCCCCATCACTATGGCTACTGCGCCCTGGCTTTCCCACCAAGTGAGGCCTTCCAGGACCCGCAGGACCCCTGACTCTGCAACTCTCCTATCTTGTTCTCAAAATGGAGAAATGTCAGTGGCTCGCTAACACAGCAGGAAAGGTGGTGCAGGAGATTCTTCCTAACAGCCCGGCCTATTCCTAATCCCACAGCAGCGGGGGCTGCAGAGGAGAGTGGTAGATCCTTCCGTAAATCCCCGCTTGACTCTGTCACAAAGGCTGCCAAGGGGGATTCTAAGGAGTGGTTCTAGAGTCAACTGCCTCTTACCAGCCATGTGCCTCAGTTTCCCCACCTATAAAATGGGGACTGATCTACCACCTGCCTCATGAGATTGGATGAGATAATCCATATAAAGCTTATTAGCAGAACACTGATAACAGGCACACATGATAAGCCCACAATACACAGTAGCTCTTAGTATTCGTATTTTTATCCTCCCATTTAAGCAAAAACAAAACAAAACATAAAATCCACTCCCTATCCACCCCGGTGGCAAGTGAATAGTCCAAATTAAACCTCCTAGAAAGCTGTGTGTACTCCCCTCACTTCGTCCATGGTCCTGGGTACCATGTTGGGGCGTATGGCAGACAGAATTACATCTGGTTTATGTATCTCGACCAACAGGGGAAACATGATGTTTTATTTAGTTGGGTTCAGACAAAAAATAGACACAAGGCTTACCGTATATCATGCCTAGCGTGGCCAGCCCTTGACATGCACTGTGAAGGAAACCTCACACCAATTAATTTAGGCATCGGGGGGGCGGGGGAGGGGGCCAGCCCTGGGGGCAGCAGATGTGAAATCCAAGTGTCCCGCTCCGAAGGCCATGGCAGCTTTAGCAGAAAGGCAGCATGTCCAGCCCGGCAAGTGGTGCAGACACTAAGCAGACACCCCAGCTGGGTTCCGCTGCTCTCCGACGCTGCTCAGAGCAGGACACGCACTGCCCAGACGGGAGGGAGCAGCCCAGCTCTGCGGGCTCTGCTGTGGTGGGGCCCCAGAGGGAGGGCCATGCAGGCTGCTGGCCCTGAGCGCCCGTCACCAAGATCCCTGCGCAGGGGAAGAGGGATGGATTGATTTTGAGGGACATTCATCTCATCACGGTAGAGACCCTGCATGAAAGGAACCCGTGGCCAGAAAGGGTCAGGGAAAGAAGCAAGCATTTACGAGCGCCTACCACATACCAAACTTGCACAGCCACCTGGCAAGATGGGCGCTGGGATCCCATTTTAAAGATGAAGAAGTCGAGGCTGTTGGTGGGAAGGGAGGGGAGACCCAATTTCCTGTCCCACAGTGGTGGGTTAGATAACGGGAGGGCCTCAGAGTGGAAAACTATGTAGCTATTTTAGAGGACAAAACAGCGTTAACATTTCCCCATGCCTTTCAATGCATGTTAGGTGAAAAAAGCAGCACTCAGGGGATGCGTCCCTTGTTGTTTTTTTTTAATGTTATGTTAATCACCATACATTACATCATTAGTTTTTGATGTAGTGTTCCATGATTCATTGTTTGCGTATAACACCCAGTGCTCTATGCAGAACGTGCCCTCTTTAATACCCATCACCAGGCTAACCCATCCCCCCACCCCCTCCCCTCTAGAAACCTCAGTTTGTTTCTCAGAGTCCATAGTCTCTCATGGTTCGTCTCCCCCTCCGATTTCCCCCCACTTCATTTTTCCCTTCCTATTAACTTTTTTTTTTAACATATAATGTATTATTTGTTTCAGAGGTACAGATCTGTGATTCAACAGTCTTACAATTCACAGCACTCACCATAGCACATACCCTCCCCAATGTCTATCACCCAGCCACCCCATCCCTCCC
>NC_138373.1:137767203-137850082 GCF_054177405.1 Leptonychotes weddellii | reverse complement strand
CACCCCACCCCCCACTCCCCAGGTCACTGGGCAGCTTCCAGGACCAAAAGCTTCCAGAAAGGCCCTGGTTATCCCCTCAGCCCCCAAGCAAAAGTGCAGTTGTCATCTGTTGTACTTCAAACCAGCTAAGCAGCTGACATGACAGGAAGGGGAAAAAAAAAGACACCTAACAAAAACACCAGACCCTTAACACTCAGAGCCAGGGCTGGTCACAGGGGGGCAGCTTTGATGAACAAAACACTCCTGAACAGGGCCCAGGAGAGATGGGTCTTCTGCGGAATTTCACCCCCAACAGAAGTCTTCTAGAAAGTTCCAGGATGCAAATGTTTGCTGGACTTTTGTTCTTTCCCCACTCTGACAGACAGTACATCATTTTATCTTCGTAAAATTTATTTTGGGGAATTAGAGAACTCTGCCAGGGCCAGGCTTCTTGGCACAGGCAGGCGATCTCAGATGTGTATTATTAACACGAACATTTTCCTGCCGTGATTGCACACCCAATTTAAAATGAATTATCCAATTAAGTTAAGAAGGTGACGCGGTCTACTTCCAGGAATATGCTGCCAATGACTCTGTCTTGACTGTTCTCCCCTGAACCTCTTCCAATTAAGCAGAGACCGTTCGGGACATTGCAAGGATAAGCCGGGATGTTGCTGTGGAGACCAGAGGATTTTTTTCATCATATCGCCATTTGCAATCTCCTGATGAGAAGAGAGCTGGCAGAGCTTTCAGCCTCCCCCTGGGACGGATGTTCACCGCCAACAACAACAAGGACAAAAGCTCCGTTGGACGGAAAAGGACGAGGGATTGCGTCAGCTTCCAGGTCTCCTGCAGCTAGCTCAGAGTCTGGGGCTGGAGCTTCCTCCGAGAAGTCAGCTGCCCCGCGTGCAAGCCGTGCAAGCCGCAGCCCCACCCACGGGCAGATCCCGGGAGGGGCACACACGCCCTGACCTGAAGGTGCCACAGGGCCAGCTCGGGGCCAACTCAGCCAGCCCCAAGAACTCTGTATGTGCTAATCGGCCAAAAAGATCAGGGCTTGGGGGGGGGTGCGGGGGGCAGAGCGGGACACCATCAATGCCAAGAAGAGCATGGGGAGATAAAGATTTTTATTTCTAAAATGCAAATCTGACCACGGCACTCTCCCACTTTCAGCCGTTGCCATGAAGTTCCAACTCTTCCGCATGACACGTTCCACACGCCATGCCCCACTCACTCTTCCCACAGCATGTCCCCCTCATTCCCTGGAGAACCCTGGGAACTCCCTGCCTCATGCACATGCTGTTCCCTTTGGCAGTACATCCTTTCCCAACTTGGTTCAGCCTGGTAAACCCATTCTCACTGCTCTGGGCCCGGGCAGGTGTCTTGACCTCCAGGGTCCTTCTCTCTGCCTTTACTTCCCTCCCCTGTCCTGGAAGATGCTGGTATCATGGCCAGGCTAGCACTCTCTTATAACTGCCTGTGCATGTCTGTCTCCCCAACGAGCCACAGAGCCATCCAAGGGTATGGCTCTGTGGCTGGTATGTTTTCAAAGGTACGGCTGAACCCGGGAAGAAAAAAAGCAGAGGTGAAAGAAAGAGTGAGACAATGTCTACTAGAGAGAGATGTAGAACTAAAAACCTCCCAGAAGCTACTCAAGGGTGGGGGATCCCAGGCGCCTGGGTGGCTCAGTTGGTTAAGCAACTGCCTTCGGCTCAGGTCATGATCCTGGAGTCCCTGGATCGAGTCCCGCATCGGGCTCCCTGCTCGGCGGGGAGTCTGCTTCTCCCTCTGACCCTCCCTCCTCTCATGTGCTCTCTCTCATTCTCTCTCTCAAATAAATAAATAAAATCTTTAAAAAAAAAAAAAAAAAAGAGGGGGGATCCCAGCAGCGCCTCATGCCCCTCAAGCTTGGGCCCATGGGTGTGGGCAGTTCGTGGGGCCACTCATAGGCAAGCTCTGGGCTTTGACCCCACTCTCCTCTCCACTCCACCATGAGAGATTTAAGAACCACGTCTGAGTTGTTAAGGAGTGAAAAAGAGTTGTCAATCTCGTTAACAAAGCCAAGCTCTGAAAGAGACCCTTACTATTACATCGGGTTGTAAAAGGACCTTCTGGAAGACCCCATTTCACTCTAAGAGATAAAAAAAACAAACCATACCCCCCCCTCCCCAAATTCCGACCATCAGAACTACAACGAACAAAGCCATGTCCCAGGACGTACAGTGAGACTGCTAGGAAACAAGCTGGTTGGGGAGGGTGATTTTGAACTGCGCAGGCTCGAACTAGCTCTGCTTTCTGTGCTCACGGGCTTGGGTGTAGTCTCCTCCCTCGACCTGCATGTTCCGAGCTGACGGGGGGCCTTCGGTCCACACCTGAGGAATAAAACATGCCGCATCCTGGCCTGGGCATTACTCCTTTCTTGGAATTCTACCTGGGTTTGCCCAGCAGCCTCTTCAAAAGCTGTAAGTGGGGGACCCAGGTCCTTGTCAGTGCTTAGCTTCAAACTCCTGACCCTCCAGCCTTCCCTAATGGCATGTTGTGATGGGCGATCCACAGACAGGCAGGCGGAAGAAGGAACCCCAGAGGCCATCACAGCCTCTGCTAAGCCAGGATTGGAGCCATCAGGGTGGGCTTTGCTTCCCAACTAAGTCCTCTCTCAGTCGTTTGCTCTTCCAGAGCAGGAGGTGACTCCTTCATCTTTGCTTCCACCCTGGGGACCTGGCCCCAGTGCCTGGCATGTGGCAGGCGCGGCATGACGCACCTGTCACAGAACCTAGTTTCACACCTGTCGTTGAGTCTAGCTGTCTTCCATGTCACGCAGTTTTCCTTCAGAATGTGTGGCATCAATTGTAATTCTGTAAGTCTAAATGAAAGCCTAGCAGTGTCTGAAATATACGTACATATGACAAATTGAAGTGTGTCCCCAAAACAGAAATGCTGAAGTCCGAACCCCCTCCCCCCGTACCTGTGAATGTGATCGTTGGAAATCGGGTTTTGCAGACGTAACTGAGTTAAGAGGAGGTCATAAGGGTGGTCCCAAATCCAGTAGGACTGGTGTCCTTAGAAGAGGGAAATTCAGACACGGAGACACACAGGAATAACATCACGTGCCAAGCCAGGTAGAGACTGGAGTGATGCAGGTGCTAGCCGAGGGACACAAGGACAGACAGCCCCCACCAGAGGCTAGGAGGAGGCAAGGAAGGATCTACCCAGAGCCCCAGAGGGAGCACGGCCCTGCTGACACATTGATCTTCGACTTCTGGCCTCCACGTCCATGAGACAACACATTTCTGTTGTTCTAAGCCACACACGTTGTGGTTACGACCATCCTAGGACCCGAATCCAGGACAAGGCAGTGACGCTGTGTTTCCAAGTTTAGCAGTTACCGAATGTCACCTTTCATTATAAAAGTGATTTGTATCTGGGTAGTGTCCACCTCATTAGGTTATCCAATTGCTTTCACTTCACATTTACTGAGCAACTCCTAGGCGCCAGACCCTATAGAAGGTGCCAGAGCAACAAAAGGGAGTAAACCGGGAGACCACGGTGAAGACGGTTTTGTGAGGTGATATAAACAGGCGACCGTCACACAATGCAGGGAGTTTCATAAACCCAGATAACAGAAGTGACAAGCATCGGGGGTGTACTTAGCAGGTGCCCAACGCTGTGCTGAGCACCTCGTACGCGTGCTCACATTTAATCCTCACACCACCCGCTGAGGGAAGGTGCTGTTATGAGGCTTCCTTTCCCATGGGGGAACGGTCGCTCAGGCGCTGAGGGACCGCCAGACTCTAGCCCAGACAGCGCTGAGTGCAAAGCCCCTGCTGGCTACTCCAACTGGGGGTGCGCAGAGAAAGGTGCCCCTCAGAGGGGCAAGGATGCATCATTTAAATATTCAAGCATCTTAGTCATTGAATTTCAGAAGAGCCTCCATATATAAAGATAGGCAGTGGGGTAAAGAAACTGTGGTCATCCATCCTCAGTCACCCAAGATCTGACCTCACCCGACTTCTGGGTGTGCTCATTCAGAAGGTGGTACACAGGTCTGAATTTTTCAAATTAGTGATGAAGAAAATATCATCTGGATCATTCCTCTGGCTAATACTCTGTAGCACCTACTTTACTTTGAGCACGGTTCTCAGAACCGACCATGTGTGAACTCAGCTAACCCCCACCACCGCCCCATGGTGCAAGCTCTACTATCATGCCCACTTTAGGAAGGAAGCCGAGACCAAGAGGGATCAGGCAAAGCACTCACAGTCATGGAGCTGGATTTAAACCCCGCAGTCTAGCCTCGAGTTCATGCTACTAACCACTTTGCTATAATGATGGAAGGGGGGGCGGGGTTGAGGAATGATGATTAAAGATCAGGTCTCAGCCCCAAGCAGATACAATAAGTCCACACATTATTCTGCTCCAATGCCTTCTACAAAGTACTGCACACATTTCCCCCTTTTTTTTCCCTCTGTCCATTTCTAGTATTCTGGAATGAGCTAAAAATATAACCTACAACGACAACAAAAAATAATGATCTTCTCATGCTTGCAGGAAAACTTCCTTATCAGGACACACCAAGGGATGGGCAGTTTCAGCCAACAGTGACGAGATGCTAGCTAGCAACGGACAGAAAAGCCAACGGGAGAGAAGAACGCAGCCGTCAAGTTAGGGAGTCACCAACTTTATGCCACATGTGGAGCAGGCTCTGGATCAGTGTCCTTTGGGAGATGGGGGGGGATGGACAGATGGACAGGCTTGGAGGATGGAGGAGGGGACTGAGGAGGATGTTGAGAGGCAGAGAGGGTCATGCTGAGAGCCAGGGAACCGTGAGGAGTGCCTGCGGAGCAGGATGGGGCACACGGAGGAACGTGCGGCCAGGACTTCCCTTCACAGACCCTCCTCCATTCTGCCTCTCGGGTTAGAAACCAAACCACGTGAGGCTGCCATTTCTGTGGGTCAAAAATGGTCATATGCTGGCAATTTCTTATGGCTCCATGTATATACGTAGTCACAGAGTAACACTGGCAAAGCTGAAAGATGTGTTGATCATGGGGGCGCCTGGGGGGCTCAGTCGGTTAAGCGTCCGACTCTTGATTTCGGCTCAGGCCATGACCTCAGGCTCGTGGGATCGAGCCCCCCATCGGGCTCCGTGCTCAGCACGGAGTCTGCTTGAGATTCTCTCTCTCCCTCTCCCTCTGCCCCTTCCCCTGCTCGCATGCGGGCTCTCTCTCTCTCTAAAATAAGTAAATAAAATCTTTTTAGAAAGTGTTCATCATGAAATGTAAAATCACCTATAATCTTTGTAACCTTTGCCATTTCTCCCCCTTCTCCCCTCTCCTTTCCCCCTTCCTCTCTTCTCCGTTATCCTCTGCCCTTTCTCCTTTCCTCCCTTTGTATTTTAAACAGTATCAGGAGTCTAACGATCCCACTTACTCATCACTTGAGAGCACTTCATGAGAAAGACTCAAATGCCCGTGTGCACACGTGTATCATGTACATATGTGTACTGCGCGCACACGCATGTATGTTACACGCACTCGCGCACACTACGCGCACATACGCACATGAGCATGCGCACGCACACATATGGGCTACACATGCGTGTTGTGCACACGCCTGCCCTGTGTATGTGAGCACGTATGCTGCATGCATGCACGTGGACATCGTGTGCGTACATGTGTACACGGCACACACGTGTGGTGTATACATACATGTAGTGCGTGCACATACAGTGCCCGTGCGTGTGTATTGTGTACGTGTGAATACACCGGGTACACACATGGGTACCGTGTTCGCGGAAGGAAGGACAGAAAGCGTCTTCCCTTGGTGGCCATGCCTGCGTGACACGCTGCACAAGAGCTGCTCCCGCCCTCACCGTTCTCACCAGCGGGCTGCTCAAAGGTCACGCGGCCAAACCTCAAGCTCAGTGCCGGTGGGAGAGGAAAGGGACAAGGGGGTGAGGAGGCCACAGCGGCCACTGGGGCCCTGGGCTCAACCGGACTCGCAGTGCACGGCAGGGCTGCTAATAAACGAAAATCACCTTTGTGCTACCCGACTGCCTACCTGCAACTCAGGTGTTCAGGAGGCAAAGAAAACGAATGGCCCAGAAGGTAGGGCGTGTGCCTTGTGGCCAGGAATGCAGGCCGACACGCCCGGGTCAGATCTGATGCTATGGCTCCTGGCCGCGGGAGCCTGGGCGGGTTTCTCCTGGAAGCCCTCGGCTGTCCGGTGTTCGCGTGTAAAAGGAGAGGCAGTGGGCCCAGCTCCGGGCTGTGTGTTTAAATGGGACAGAGAGCGGGAAGCGCCCCGCAGCACAGAGCCTTACACACAGAAGGTACCAAAGCACGCCGGGTGACTGAAGGCCCCGAAACTGCTGTCCCCAGAAATCCAGAAAGTCTGCCCAAGGGAGATCGGGTGTAGTCTGCATAGCGATGGCTCGATGGGTCTCTTGAGGACTCATTTCCAGCCCACGGTCTCCCTTCCCCCTGAGGTTGCACCATCCTTAGCCCAGAGCGCGGGGTCACAAGGAGAGGTAGAACCGAGTCACAGATACTGAGGCAGGGCCCCTTATCTTTGACGCCTTGATTTAAAACAATGACATTTCTTTAGTCTCAAAGCCAGGCTTTTAGGCACCCTGCCAACAGGCAAGATGACTGTTTCCCTTCAGAGCCCCGCCCCCCCATTCCCATTGTGTAACTCAGAACCTGGGGGAAAACGCAAAACAATAAACCATCTGCAAGTCTTTCAGACGGTGCAATTTGCAAGAAGTGCTTTTACTTCTTCATAGGACTCTGCATTAAGCCAGGACTAATTAATCGCTACATTAAAGGAAAGCACCTTTAACATTTCAATGACATAATCATATGTAATTATGATCATATAAAGGAACACTTTATAATTAATGATGTCTCCACTTCCTGAAATGTGTAATCCTTCTGTCTTGAATTCCAAAGAGGTTGGCAAAAGGCAGGCACTAAATATAGATCAGGAACTAATATTTAAATCAGCTTTTAATTCATCTTTCAATATGAACGGCAAAACCAGAACAAAAGCTTACCCTTATTAGGACTCTAAGTCTTTACGTCTATGAAGCTAAATACACAGCAACAACAGATCCACGCAGAGATGGCCAAAATTACAGGCCTGAAATGATTACCTCTAAATAGCAATAATTTTGCCCTAGCAGGCACATTAACTGCTTTTTCAGAAATGCATTAAAACTCACCCCAACTGTCCTTGCTTGGCAACTGGGCTGTGTTACCACTTAACAAAGCACTCTGACTCCTCTCTGTGACTTAAAAAGGAAAATGGCTTTTCTTTTAATTAGAGAAATTTCCCACGAAGGTGAAAACCCTGGGGTGGTAGCAAGCATTGTTCTAAGCACTGAACATGTTTATCTTCATAACAATCCCGAGATGGTGCTATTATGATCCCCCTCATATAAAGGAGGACACCAAGGCCCTGAGCTGTTAAATAACTTGCCCAGGCTACCAAATTCCCAGCAAAGACCCGTCTGAGTGAACTACAAACCAGACGGGATACACAGACTTTCTAGATCTTCACATTTGTTCTGTCACTCAAGCAACTGACCATGAGGGAGGCCGGAGAACCTCTACGACTAATTTCTGTTGTTAGCAAAGGTTTGCCGCAACCATAAGGGAAAATGTGGAGGGAACAGAATTCGACCCACAGGAGTACCCAAAGGGCTTCTAGAAAAAAAAAAAAAAAATCCCTATGGCACAGCTTTCCCCTCTACCAGAAAACCCTGCATCAACTGCCTCCATTTGATGTTTCTAATTTGCTTCATGGTCCACGATTATCTGCTTTCACCAGGGAAATACGCAGGTGGTGCGCCACCCACCCGAGACCGTCTCCCGGAAGGTCGAGGGCTTACCTTGTCATAATAGTATCGAAGGGCTCTGCTCAGCTTGTCGTAGTTCATGTTCGTTTTGTTCTTCCGGAGGCCCCACAGTTTGGCCACTTCTTCTGCTTTGAGGAGCTTGAATTCACCATCGTTGGAGGTCCAGCAGATCAGATGCTCATGTTTCTGGTCCAGCAGCAGCTGCAACAGGAACTGCCACAGTGTGATTGCACTCTCCATACCTGGGGGGAAGGGGGCCAGGTCAGAGCTGTCGGCACAGGTGCTCACCCAGGATGGGGGGGGCCTCGGGACGCACGCCTCAGCTGCTGCCCTCCCTCCCCCCGGGAACCCAACAAAACGCCACTTGCGCTTCGACCCCACAGGCCACTCAGACTCAGGTGCCTTCTGGACGCATTTTTGTAAACAGCCACGATTCAGAAATACAGGGAAGCCCCGTGATCCCTGTAGTCACGACACATGTCCCCTCCGGCCGCGGGGTGGCATCTAAGGTACGTGAAAGAGGGATTAATGAACTGCCCACTTGCACGATGAGTCCCCATTCCAGCGAGTCCCCTCTTAACACTAGAGTCTGTTCCCGCTCAGACTCTCAAGTCCTTTGTTGGTCAGTCTCTGCGTCCGTGATTTGCTGTGAAATCCGGACCCCATGATGAGTGCGTTTAGGGACGGGGCTGGGCTCCATCAGTCAGCCTAACTACTCGCCCTGCTGCTCAGGGAAGGGTCTTTGTCAGGTTGCTGGTGTCTCCCCAGGACTTCGAAACCGAGCACAGTGCCCACGTGTCGCAGGGGCCCAGCGGACAGAGGTTTGTGAACTGAAGGATCACCACTGCCACGTGAAGAGCCCTTAGCTTCCCCAGACATTTGTCACGCGGCAGATCAAACCCACGGCCACACCCGCTCCAATGGGAAAACCATTTTTTCCCTGCTATGAGAGGATTAGAAAATACTCTCTTTTCCTTTGACTCTGGTGTGGACTTTGTGAGTGCTCTTCCTTCTGTCTAAAATGCTGTTCCCCAGCCTTGGAGCCTGGTAAACTCCTACTTACCTGTGACGACCCAGTTCTAAGGGAGCCTTCTTGAAGAAATTTTTCCCCACTCCCCCAGTCAGTTCCTTATCTTCAGACATTTAAGGACTTTCATGGCAATAGGTACTGATTCTGCTAGTACTACTAATGCATGTAGTTTATCCACAGTCATTAAATCAGTAGGTGACAGGGATTAAGGAGGGCACTCATCATGATAAGCACTGAGTGTGTCTGCAATTGTTGAATCACTATATTGTACACCGGAAACTAATCTAACGCTGCATGTTAACTCATGTTAATTTAAATTTTAAATAAAATTTAAAAAATAAAAATAAGTCCTCTCAACGAAGACAAAAAAAAAAAAAAAACCACGTTCGTTACAGGAGGAAAGAAGAGGTGGTTGGTCTGGCCTCGAAAGCTGCACCTCAGGTCACCTGTCATGGTTGGACACATCAAGTGCCCTTGGCTCTTAATCTGGGCAGGATGGGAGTGAGCTGAGGGGTGCTGGGTTGAGGACGCCAGGGACGACCAGAGGGTAGAAAATTGGGTTCTGGCTGGAGAAAGCTTCAAAGGCAAGCTGGGAGTGGGGACCAAGCCGGAGAGAACTAGGGTTCACCCCCCAATGAGAGCAACCAAGGAGACGCCGAAGCTGAGGGGCACTGAGCAAGGTGTGTGAGTCCAGGAGACCTGGTAGCCAGGATAACTTCCTTCAAGGACCGCTTTGGGCCAATATTTGTGTTAATTCCACAATGCCCCCCCATGCATTCTTCTTCTTTTTTTTTAAAGATTTTATTTATTTTTTAGAGAGCGAGCGAGAGAGAAACAGCATGAGAGGGGCGAGGGTCAGAGGGAGAAGCAGGCTCCCCGCTGAGCCGGGAGCCCGATGTGGGACTCCATCCCAGGACCCTGGGATCATGACCTGAGCCGAAAGCAGACACTTAACCATCTGAGCCACCCAGGTGCCCCCCCCATGCATTCTTCTTAAAGTGGCAGCTTTCAGACCGACAAGTTACTTTTCTCCTGCATGGGGATGGATGTGAAAGCACCTCGCCATCCAACAAGTACTCACTTCCTTCTTCCTTTTCACATGTTTAGCCAAAAGAACACGTTTTATTTTTTCTCTAAGCAACCATGGGCTCTTCAGTTAAAGGAAAGCAGATTAGGAATGTTCTCCAAAACCCCATAAGGCATTTTATTTATGGCTCTTTAAACGAGACAGTCTTTACAGAAATCAGTCTTCACCACAATGGCCACTGGGTCTGTGAGACAGTAAATCATGTCACTGTTAGATCAAAACCGCCCCTGCATCTCATAAGTCTTGTAAGCAAAGCTGCTATGATGTGCGGCAGCTCACTGGCCTGGGTTCCTAATATGAACCAACCTTCAGATTATTTGTGGATGAGCCACAAGCTTGCTTCTCATCATTGGCACTAAGAATTGCTAACAGTCGTCTCGAATTTTTGGGGGTGTTCTTTTGGCCAAAGGCTTCAGACAGTAAGCTTTAAAATATCTTTGAAACTTTAAGCAGATGCTCAGAGGAACCCGCTCCAAAGGGCAGAAGGCTGCCCGTGGGTCTGGAGGTCTGGAGGGAAGGGGGGGCTGGACCTCTGGCTCATGCACCAAGGAGGAAGGCGGTCAGCCACCTGCCCGTTAACGGACTCAAACCAGCATGTTCCAGATGGGACAACAGAAACCTATTCGTGTATTTGAATGTATTTACACTTACTGCTTCTACCAACCAAGACTCCTTGGAGCTTCTCACGCTGCCTGGATCCCTGTTCATGGCACTCCCACCCCAGGTATGGGAACCGTGTTCTCTGGGCGTAACTTAGGAGGACGAAATGTTCTCGAGCTTTCCCTCCTTCTCCCATCCAAGTGACCGTACAGCAGTGCACGAGAATGGAGTGCTTTCTTCCCACCCCACTGAAATCTGGGCTTGACCATACGATTCCATTTGGCGAACGCAACGTTCACTAGAAGGGATCACCATGCTGCTTCTGAGCCAAGGTCTAAGGGGCTCCACGTGTTTGCACTTTTCCTCTCGTGCTCCCATCACTGCTGTGGGGCCACTGACCCAGACTGAGATGCGTGGAGCCGGCGGGAGCTCAACCCAAAGCCTGGAGCCCAGGCCCACGACCCACAGGCTAAGGCAGCATCGCCGAGGCTCACTGCAAGAAACACGAATGCCGCGGCCCGCCGAGGACGCCTGGGGCGGTCGGTTACGTGGTACCATTGCAGCTAAAGTTGCCTATGACAACGTCCAATGTCTTTGCTTTAAAAAATTCTCTCTGTTCGAGGGCCATTATCTTTGCACTGTAGGGCCTGCATGCACAATCACGAGGCGCGTCTAGACATGAAAAAACATGCTGCCTGATGCGGGGCGGGGGGGGGGGGGGGCGGGTTGGCTGACCAGATCCTTACTGCAAGCGTCACCAGCCGGCCAAGGGACAACCGCGGGTGCTCTGGCCATGGCCTTAGAGAAAGGTAGAAGGAGGAAGGAAAGACAAGGGAGATGAAAAAGAGTAGAGGAGCAAGTGCTGGGGGCGGGGCCATCAGGGGCCCCCTGGATTTCTGGAATAGAGGAACTGGGCCAAGGGAAGGAACGGAGCTGTGAACTAGGCATCACAGAGCTTCCTCTGACAAGCGCTTAGAGACCAGCGGGGCGGCGCTGAGCCCCCAGCGGGGGGGGCCTTGGGACCTTCCCTCCCTTCCCCCTCACCTCGCCCACACCGAGGTGTCACAGTCAGGCTACCGCCGAGGACGGGAGGATTCCTTAGAAGCGTGACTGCCACCACTCTGAGGAGGAGACCTCGGCATCAAGCCCCTCCTGCCTGAAGCACAGCAAGCCGGGGCTGGGGGCCTCATTCTCCCATTGTCCAGCTCTGCTGGCCAGTCCTGTGCCCTCACCGGTCTTCCAGCTTCGATGACTGTAGAGCACGCACGTCTTTATTGCTGGATATCCCAGCCACACGCTACTCAGACACAAGTCCCAGAAACCTGTCCCTGTGAGTTTATAATCACACCTTCGAACAGGTCACCCCTTCTACACTGGCAGAGGTAATTCTGGGATACAGTGGGGGCCAACGTGACTCCGGGCCCTCCCACCACCTCTGGCCAGAGCCATCCGGGTGATTAAAATGCAAGAGCATATGTGGGCAACGGGGGACAGAGGCCCCAGCTGACATCACCGTGATGGTTCTCTCCATTCGAGGGCACTCGCCGTGCTGCTTTTAGTTCCAATCTTAATTTATTTTAATTATGATTAAATACATTTAATCATCATTTACACAGTTGTTTCCACATACAATTACGCTTCACATTCTATCACCTCTCTGCCTCCAACAAATTCTGCCCCCTCTGGGACACTGGAAAAGATTCTAACGTCACGACTGGGAAGCATGCCCTTCTAACAATGACCAACGTATTCGCAAATTCATCCAAATGAGTGTTTCTATCACCAGAAAAAAAGCTTTGAAATTAATTCTTTTTTAATTCTTTGACGCCTAGAATCTTTAATGAAGTGCTAGGTCTTAACATGCAGGTACAATAAAGTCCAATTTATCTGGCTGCCATCATTAGGAACGCGGGTGATTCAGACTGCATACTGTGCTTCTTATTAAGCAAAAAGTCCAAGAAAGTGTTGATACTTGAAACTGATGTTTGATACATTATTACGCCAACGGAGACCTGCTCTAAGTTAAAGTATTTCATCAGCCTAACCTCCTGTAGGCGCATCCCCACAATCCCCTGCTTAAAATATACAGAACACACGAAAGAAATGGCTACAAACCTTTTAAAAATATTCCCCAAATCAAATTTTTGCTATTAAGAAAATGCTTCTCTTTCCCCTTCCCCTGCCCAGACCTTATTTTGAATGTATACAGTTTGGTCTGGTCTTGTCACGCCATTCTTTATGCAAAAATCAAACTCTGCACTTTGAGATTTAGGAGGATCAGTCCGCTTCTGCTCTTACAAGAAGAGGTGCCCCTCAGCATTAGACACTGCGCCTTCCGCGGGCTCCCCCTCAAAGACGGCAGTCACACCCTGGCCAGACCCACCTCCAGGCCACTCCAGAGAACAAAGCCACCAGCTGGTTGTTGCCTGCTCTCCTCTCCCTTTGTAATTTACAGCCCAGATCTTGCCACACTGGAGTTTCGTTAGATATTTAAAACAGTTTGTCCAATTTGAATAATATGCATACTTCCTTTTAAAGGAAGTGAGGGAAAAAATAGGTTCCCCATGTTGACAAATTATTTTCATTAAAATTTTTATTATATTCTCCCTTCGATATAAACAAGACTGGATATAAGCTCCTCAAGGTTTATGATTCTTATATAATGATAAAATGAGGTTTACAAATTAGGTGCCTCCTGTGTCCCACTCAAATTGCTGAGTAATTTCACATATGATAGATGATGTGTTTGTTGAAAGATGTCCCACAGTCACGGAAAGGTTATGGCAATGACTGAGCCAATGTAGCCCTTTTGAGTAAGATGTGTTTATACCACCATACCCTATAAAGATTCAATTCTCTCCTCACTTCTTTCAATTTTTTTTTTTTTTGAGTGTCCATGTTATGCCAAGACACCATCTGGGAATTCGGGAGATATCAGTGAACAGAAGAGATGAAGACCTCTGTCCTCATGGAGCTCACATTCCAGCAGAAGACAGGCCATAAACAACAACAAACATAGGAATATTAACTGTCGGAAGAACAGCACGATGGAAAAACACAGCCAGAGCAGGTTAAGGGGGTGAGAGCCTGGGGGGGGCGGGGTGTGAGCAGAAGATCACGGAGCACCTCACTGAGAAGCTATGGGTTGAGAAATTCCTTTGTTAAAACAATTTTTGGGGCACCTAGGTGGCTCAGTCGGTTAAGCGGCTGCCTTCGGCTCAGGTCATGATCCCAGGGCGCTGGGATCCAGTCTGAGTCCCTCACTGGGCTCCCTGCTCAGCAGGGAGTCTGCTTCTCCCTCCCCCTCTGCCCCTCCCCCTGCATGTGCTCTTTCACGGTCAATAAATCTTTAAAAAAAAAAATTTCAAAATGGGTAAAATCACTGCTCTCATACAGACATAAAAATGCAGACATGGTAAAGATTTTATTCTACTCACTAATCAAGGAAGGAACTAGGCAGACCTTATAACAAGTTAAAAAATATCTGAACAATAGAAGCATTTGTAGATCAAAAACACTGAAATGAATGCACACATGGGGCAAACCTGAGGGTGGGAGAGAAGTCAACTGAGCCCTGAGAGAGAGAACAGAATTTGCATGTCTATAGACAATAGCTACTTTGCTGTCACTTATCTATAATTAACAGAGTTGTAAATTAGCTTCCCAGAAAATCAGAACCACATCACCCAGAGAGTGCACAGTTTTTCACTGAAGCACAATTATTCCCTACAACCCGCAGCAGTGAGAGAGTGAGCCACTTTGTCTGTTCGGAAGGTTACAGAGCAGGTAAGAGCTGACTCCGGAGCCAGCCCCTCTGGGTTCCAATTCAAGTACTAGTCCTGCCTGGCTCTGGGACGTTGCCCAAGTTCCTTAACCTTTCTGTTATAATAAAAGTATCTCTCTTACAAGGCTATTGTAAGGATCACTCAAATTACTCATAATGCACTTGAACTACACCTGCTACCTGGTGTTATTGAAATGTTTACGATTATTTTTTAGGCAACAAGGAAACCTCTTCATAGAGCATGTTGTGAGGTCATTTGGCTTTCACCTAGCTCAAAGGCTTCATTTATATAACACCTTGGTTTTTTGTTCATTAGGCAATGACCCCAATGAAGTCACTGGAATCCAAAGAGAATCTTCAGCTCTTTGGTGACTGCTTATGAAGTGACTTGAAATATGCTTATATTTGGTTTTTCAGACTATCATCAAAAATGAAAGGACAAAAATTTTTTAATTCTGAGAAAACTTGGATCCCTGGGCACATACTTGCTGACTCCAGCTTAAGAAACATTGGTTCAAAATGCTGAGCCTGAGGCCTCCCAGCTGCTATGAGCCCTTGGGTGCCCACACCTCCCTTGGGGCTAATTCCACCCCACTTCTCATGCTCCTGGAGGGGGGAGGGCCGGAAGGCACGCAGATGAGAGCTATTGGGTCAGAAAAAGAGAAGTGTTCTAAAGTGACATCCCAAGGGACATCTGTGACAACATGCTTATGACTGCTGGTGCTGGAGCCCACACGGAAACATTCCCCAGGCCGGTCAGGGCAACAGGTGCAGAGAGGAGAGGGGCAGAACTGGCCACGAGTAAAGGGCCTGTCTTCTGGCAACGGGGAGAGACACCTAGGCGGACTGAGCGTTACTTCCCACCCCCATTCTGTGTCTTCAACCCTTTTGCTTTTGAAGACTACAAATACTATATCCTCGATTCATCCTCGAATCTGGATGGAGCCGCACAGAGAAGGATGCTAGCCCCAGCGATCCCTCTCACTAGCCCTGGTGCCCTCCTCTGCCTCCTGGAGCGCCGCGGGGCCACGTGGCTCTGGCCCAGCTTCAGCCTCTGCACAGCTGTCCCTCAAGTCAAGGGCACTAGCCCCCAGGCCCCCGTCCCACTAACTCACCCCCCGGCACACTTCCTCTGGCCCCTGGGGGTCTAATGAACACCCCGCACAAAGGAAGAGAGAGCTGCTCCCTCCCCAGGGCTGGGAAAGACCTGCACTGGTTAACCGCCAACCGGGGCTCAAACAATAGGCACCATGGGCCAAGGGGACCGAAAGGCCACCCAGCGCCTCCCATGTGAAAGCAACGTACACGTACACACAGGTGCAAACACACTCATGCCAGGAAGCTTTTCAGCATTTCTCACGGTCTGCCTCACACAGTGAGTCGTTCATTCATTCATTCATTCATTCACTCACTCACTCATCTGTCTTTTCTAATCCTAAGAGCCTTATCTTTGCCTTCTCTGTACCCACTGGGTACTTTTATTAAGCCCTCACCCTCCATCAAGCCCTTTCCCTGTATTATCTCATTTAATTCGTACAACACCTCTAGGAGTTAAATACATTTACCATTCCCACTTTGTAGATGAGAAAATGGAGGACCAGCCGTGGAAGAGCAGGGGCCCCCTAGAACAGTCTACTCAGTGTGTGGCCAACACACCAGTGCTAACTGCTGGTCACCGGCCCATGATAAGAGGAGTATAGAAATCGAGAATAAGAGTATAGAGACTTCTGCAATTTGTCATTATCACTACATCCACATATGTGATCGATGTAGGTTCATCTTACTAGCACAAGCGATGCACTAGTCAGAATCATGAAGTGGGACCATGCTAAAATGTGTGATATTCAAGGTTTTTCAACTGTAACCCAAAAGTATACAAAAATCTAGAGTTCACTGATTTCATTAAAAGATTTAAATATAACTATAACTTTATAGGAAAAATCGTGGGAGCTGGCAACTAACCAAGGAGTTACTTTAAAAGCAGCAATACTTGCTTTTAGATGAATGTTAAAAAAATTAATATCCTGAGTTTGTGGAAATGGGGTTTCAAAATCGCTTTTCTAGTGCCGTCAACATTCCTCAGTGAGACTGGCTTCTCTCCAGTGTAATTGAAACAAAACACAAAAGTAGTTTAGATATATCATCTCCTGCAGGGAGCATTACTGTACCCAAACTAGATTAAATTCATTAGTCGGCAAGAAGCAAACTTTCTCCGTGAAAAGTTCAGTGTTGACAAATAGGGTGTTTGTTCAAAGTGTGCTTATAGGCATTTAATACAGGGAATCTCTAGCTCACTTGCAAACTTTTTGTTTGGTTAAAATTACTACATGGCAAAAAGTTTCCGGTACTAATAATGATCTTCTATATTAATTGCCTTTGCATGCACTTTCAATGACTATGTAGTTTTTTGCAATTTTTCTCATTGCACTTATTCTAATTGCATTTGTTGAAATGTCATTTCATGCCTGTAAAATCTATCATTAAAAATTGGGCTGTTATTTTGGTATCTTTGTTTTTTTATTTTTCTTGTGTGTCCCAAAATTATCAGTCCACAGTGTCTCAGAAATTTTAAAAACTAGTCCTTTTCTACTGATGGCTTGAGAAGTACTGGTCCCAAATGCTGTCTCAGTGAGTACGGACCTTTGCTTTGCTTGCTGACGTATCCCCAGCTTAGATCAGTGACAGGTCACCCTAGACACCCAACGAACATTTGTCTCAGGAGTGAATGAATACATAAAACTGAGGATAGCACATGCCACAGCGTGTGCCCTTACCTGCTCTGTAATACTGCATGGAACATACGAGAATTAGGATTAGGCTCTTTGGAGAAGGCTATCTAGAGAAAGGGAGTGAGAGCACTCATCCTTCCAACTACAGGGTGGGTAAAATTTTAAAGGGGTGAGAGGACAGAGGCAGAAGTCCCCCACACCAGGCTTGAAAGCATCAGCAAAGGCTAAAGCAAGCATTAGGCTGGGGGGCTGGAAGGAAATGCACCTGCAATTTACCCAGAGGCAACCTCCCCCACTTGAGCCTGAAGAACAGAAGTCACCCAGGAGCAGGGGTTATGTGCTCCTTCCGGGTCCCTCAAGCCTCCAGCAGCTGCTGGGCTGAGAGAAGACTCGGTTCTACCCACCACCTCCAGCAATGCCTGGGCACCTGGAACCCGCGCCCCAAGGTCAACACACAGTAAAGCTAATAGGGTAAATTAATGCTCAGGGACCAGCTCTTTGCTAGGGGTCCCGGTAATTTTGTATTTCTAATTTGGAGGGGGTGGTACAAAGACGGTCTCTTCCAACTGCTTAAGCTGCAAGCCCCACAAAACCTAGGCGGGCCCCTGGGGGAACCTTTCTTCACGCGCTGCCTCTTTCCTCCCAAAAGCTGCTTCTCCTCTCGGAAGTGGGCATTCTTTCTGTCTGCCACAAGGTGGCGCCAGACAACTTGATGCGAGATGGGGCTGCCCAGACTCTGCAAAGAATGAGGTTTTTGCTGCCATTCTTAGAAGTCGAAATACCAACTTATTTGTTCTTCTTTCTATTGATGGCAACCTAACACTTCTCTTTGCATGTTTCTGGTTTCATTTTTAAAGTTACATTAAGGTGGGAGTTGAGGGGACAGAATTCTTGATTTTCTAAAGCTTACATATTGTGGGAACTAAAGAAATGGGCCAACGTAAAAATAACAATTTTAGTCAGAAATTAGAGGGCTCAAGGAAAGGAGAAAAACTCCTGTGTAAGAAGCAAACAACGCAGGTGCTCCATAAGTATGTCTTTTTGCTTGCTAAAAACTTGAATGGTTAGAGAAAGGAGGCTGAATGTTAACACTTTGTCAACATTCAAAATTCTCTTAATTTCCACTCCTCTGTCCAGAGGAGCACCTACTAAGTGTTTGTATACCACTATATTATCAATGTCCAAGAGAAAGGGCAAAAGCCGTTTCATTATATGAAACAAACCTTAGGTACCTCAGTCAGGGAATTGGAAAACAACAATTTGTATTGAGATCGACGGTAACTCAGCACAGAATACCTTTAAAGCATTAAGTAAGGACAGCGTTTGTAACCATGCAGCCCACACTTGAAGTCTTTATTATTTTTATGAGGTGGGATTAAGATTACTTAAATTTATTTATTCTTTTAAAAGATTTTATTTATTTATTTGACAGAGAGAGCACAAGCAGGGGGAATGGCAGAGGGAGAGGGCGTATGCACGCTCCCTGCTCAGCAGGCTCCATCCCAGGACCCCCAGATCATGACCTGAGCTGAAGGCAGATGCCTAAGTGACTGAGCCACTCAGGTGCCCCTACTTAATTTTCAAAAGACATTTTATTTATCATCGACTGCTACATGTAAAAAAAAAAAAAAGAAAAGCCAATCTGTGAGGCCAAGTTCAAGTCTCTTAAAGCTCTTTCTACTTACTAACAAATGTTTGTATTCTCATTCATTCTGTGAATACCTACAGACTGTCCATGTTTAAAGGGCAGGATAAACAGGGAGAGGGAAATTAGCCATTGCTCAGTCTACTTATTTACCATTTATAATAAGTTGGCCATGCTCTGCAAGTACAGTTTTACAAATAACTCTTCCATCTGAGGAAAGAGACGGGGGGGGGGGGGGTGGCGGGGGAACGGCACTGTAAAAGGGACCCATGAAACTGCTGTCTCTGGATAAATTAGAAGCAACTCCATCGGTTCATCGGTGACTTCTCTATGGGTGAATTTCCTTTGGAAAAGTAAATGGATGGCTACATTAACTCTGGCTGGGAAAGCGTGTTTGAGCCATTCTACTTCCTCCCACATTTGTATATTCATGCCATTTCCCACCCCACCCCACTATTAGACAACCCTGCCCCATCTTATCCCCCATTTTCAGATAGACCTGCACTGAGATGGAAAAGGGCCTATTTTCCCCTCTATGCTGCCTTAACCCGGGCACCTCTGTGTTCCCTAACTGGGCAACATCCCCAAATTTCCTAATGTTCCTGGTACAGAGTTCATTCTTTCTGGGCTTAAAGAAAAAACCGTAATCAATCCAGAGGGTTCATAAATAATTGGTTGCCCCAGAAGCACACACCTATTTCTCTGTACCTCCAAGAGGCAAGTCCATTTGAGTGAGAGCCTGTATGGGAAAAGCTCAGCACAGTGCCCTGTCTGACATGAGCCTTCAGCCAGGCTTACTGTTGTTTTTATCTGTGCCTTCCATGGAGCCTTCCACAAGGCTCCCACCAGTGCAGTTACTTAGTATTAGCCATCCTTACTGGAGTGCCACCCAGCAATTCCAACATGGCACCTGGCAGACAACAGGCATTCTATAAAAAGGTGTGCAGTGAATCTAAGTTTCTTTGAATCTCAATTTCTTTACCCTTAAGGTGGGGACTGTAGTATCAGACTTCAGAGACTCTTCTACAATGTGCTAATAAGCCCACACATAGAATAATTCTATTATTCTTTTTATCTCCGAAAAAAGATGGACTTGTCCACTTTTCCAGTGTCTTCTGACTGCAGGAGCCCTGCTTCTCCCCATGTGGCTTGTCAGGTAGACACACACACACACACACACACACACACACACAGAGTGTGTGCGTTCTGCAGTCTTAAACATACACATAACCATTTAATCTCTTCTTTGAAAACATCACACACAATTTTATTGGGCAGTTAAAGGAACACAAGCCTGCTAGATCAAAGCAGCCAACTGGTCACCCAGCCTTCCCCAAATGAGGCTGTAGTTCATTATAGCCACTTGGTTAACCACATCCACTTCCCTCGTATATCAACATGCCCAGGAAACAGATTTAGAAATCCTGGGCACTGCAGGGAAAAATCTTTTCAGGTAACCCACTGTACTTAAAGAGCAGACCACGTCTTGAAAGAGGAGTAGGACTATAAAACTCAGAGGTTCCGACAACCTGGACCTGTCCCCAGGTCCCCCTCCACAGAGTCTCCCAGGGAAGCACAGCTTTACTGACAATATCTTTTCTTGAAACAGAAGGGTTGTTCCTTCCCAGACATTTTTGGACTAAAACCCAAACGTTCACTTTCTTTCCAATTGTTTTTTGTTGCCTGTGTTTTTTGCGCCTATCTTAATTCTGGCCTGAAGCACGTCCCCCTTCAGTTCTCATACTTGGTAACATTCAGCTTCCTCTTCTGCAGGTTGCAGGCAGGAAACTGGAAAATGGGCCACAGGAAACCTGGCCTCCTACATCTGTCCCACTTTGTAATTGCAGCTCTGGTTTCATTTTGCTTTGTGTGTCAGCTCGGTTTTAACCCTCAACGTGACGGCCAAACTCTCCTTTCTGGAAGAGCACTGCTATTCTTATTGCCCAAGAAAACTCACTGAGACTTTTGTTTCCTCCCCAGAATAATTAACCCTATGAATTCAACAGAGGAAAAAAATACTAAGCAAATTCTCTTTCAACAGTAACCATTTGGATCAAAAGCATATGGAGCTAGAAAAATGATTCATTAGATGTGATAAAGCCACCAATAAATCCCCAGTGCAAATCAAGACTATTTTATAATACTATACACAGAAGTTATTTTAGATCAATTGGATTACCAGTGGTCCGAGGCTCCCTGACAAAGTTTACCTCGTGAGCTTTTGATAAATAATGTATGAAAAGAAGCTATACTCACACCTCACTATAATTTCTTTCACTATGACACTATTTCAAATCCTATTTCTTAACAATTATCACCATTAGGTTGAACTATATGAAATTGTTCTTATGGGTCCAAAACAGCCAAATACCCACAATCTCATAGAGTCAACTTAAAGCATATAATTACATACAGAGGACACACACACACACACACAATCACATCCCCAGGGTAGTATCTTCTTCCCTTGTTTGGTCCAGACTCTTTAGAGAATCTGAAATTCTCTAGAGGTGGGGGAGGTAAACTCATGCAAAATACATATAATTTCAATAGGATTTGTAAAACACTGAAATTAATTTATAAATCTCAAATAAAGAGCCCTATTCTAAAGAAAATGTGAGGTATGTCCTCCCTGACCAGAAATACTGAGATTGCACGGAATTCAAGAAAACGGCTGAAACCTGCCCCCCCCCGCAAAATCTGTTACTTTTAAATAGGAGCTTTTCTTTTTTAATGCGAACATTTGATGAGCATTTATTATGTACCAGGCCTTGTGCTCAGTGTTTGATACACATCTAAATTTAATACTCCATGGGGAAGTCATGACTTCGAAAGGTGAAATAAGATGCTTGTGGTCGCAGGAGTTATATGGACAGAGACTCCTATCCAGGGGCATCTGGCTCCAAAAGTCCAGGTCCTTAATCATCACACACAGTTCCTCCAGCAGAGGCTTCATTTCTCATATGCCCACTTCACTGCTTCTGAGAGAGAAGCCTCATTTGAACTCAGGGGGAGAGGTCACATTCCCACTACGAATCAAATCAGGAAATTTCCTCGTTCATTTCGGACTTTGCTTCATCTGTGACTCGTTATTCCAACTAGCTCTGTTTTAAGAAAGAAACTGTGAACCCATGCCACCATCATTTTTTTAAACCAATTTCTCTTTTTAAAAAGATCTGTATATGGGCGCCTGGGTGGCTCAGTCGGTTAAGCGACTGCCTTCGGCTCAGGTCATGATCCTGGAGTCCCTGGATCGAGTCCGGCATCGGGCTCCCTGCTTGGCGAGGAGCCTGCTTCTCCCTCTGACCCTCCCCCCCCCATGTGCTCTCTCTCTCTCTCTCTCGTTCTCTCTGTCTCAAATTAAAAAAAAAAAAAAAAAATCTTTAAAAAGATCTGTATGTTGGCTTAGACATGCTCCAGGTTCAATCCACGCTAAATAAATCAAGGTTGACTCTTGATTGTGAAGACAAGGCATGAGAAGCAGTCCCTTCTGTCCCTTAGCTCCCCTTCAGGAGGAGAGACCATCCTGCTGCTCGGTGTGGGCACACTGAGCAGCAGAACAAGAGGATGAAAGTCAAGAAAAGAAATGCGAAAGACCTAGCCTGCTCCGGAGACACCGTCCAAAGCCTGCATGCTTTTCTCCTAACAACAGAAGGAATCATGGGCGACACTTCACCTGCGAATAGGGACAGATTGGGAACCCCCCCGAAAACCACATGACAATACCCAGCACAGCACGTGCCCCCAGGCAGGAGCTCAGAATGGTCCCTTTAAAAACAAACACCTCCGGGAAGGCCCTGTTGTTTCGGGTTCTAAGGGAACAATGTCTGGGATTCTGTGGAGGACCGTGACAAGCACACAAAAACAAAATGCTGTCTTGCATTCAGCACAACTTACTGAAAAATCTTGCTAACGGTCCCGACATGTGAGCTTCCATTTGATGAGCTCCCTCAGTCCCAGTGGGTATTTTTTTTCCCCTCCCATACTCCCCGTGATTCTTCTATTTCGTAGGCCTTTGAATGAAAAATCTTTTACCTAAACTTCTGTACTATTCATATTTTAAAAACCTGATCCTGTGCACAAGGGGGAAAGCTGGAAATCGGAACATAAATCCCATCGCAGCCGCACACAACTTCAAGAGTTGCATGAGCTCAGGCAGGGAGGTCAACTTCTCTCTGTTTCAATTTCTTTATCAGTAAAACAGGGATAAGGCCAACCCTCTCCTCCTCCGTACAGGAGTGCTATCAGACTGAAAAACTCTGTACGAGGATTTTGAAAATAAAAATCCAGGTTATCCTTTTGGTCAAAGCCCTGCACAAATGCTCTTTAAAACGGGAATGGAACAATGCCTTCAGCTTCAAATCAAACCTTCGCAGAGGTATTTTTTAAACCTATGGTTGCCTTAACGTCAGGAAATGTTTGCTCACTTTGCTACGATAGTTTTACAAAAATCAAAAATGAAGGAACTCTCACATACTGCCTCCACTAGAACGAAACCATAATCTCTCAGATGCACTTGAAAGGATAAGAAGTCGGTGAAGGCCAAAAAGTCTATACCCGGCACAGTAAGAAAACTTCTGCATGATACAAAATGATGGTGGATTTTCCACATCCAGAAACTAAAACATTTCCTGCCAGAGCATCCTCCAAACCCTTCTATTGTGTTGAAACTGTAAAATCTTTCTAAATCAGGACTTCCTCCTATTATGCTCTAGAGGCGTCTTTCTGGGAAGGGTAGATCCAAGGCAAAAGGTAGGAATTCCCGCAGCACCACCCAGTGGAAACATTAGAAAAAAAAAAAATGCAAGATAAAACACGTTTCGTCAAAGAAAATTCACATCTTCGCTCTTCCAGTTAAAAATCTGGACACCGCTCTCCTCCATCGGTGGCAACCAGCAATACATTCTGCTCAACCCGAGGGCCCTTCCTCCCGGGGCCGTTCCTCAAATGCCGCCCGCCCACAGCATCACCGACATCGTCCTCCCTGTGTCTCTCACACCTGTGCACACACACGGAGCGGACGCCGGGGTGGGGGAGGAAGGAGGCCCGGGTGGGGTCAGGTGTGGGCAGCGACACCATCTCTTCCTCTCAGAAGGATTCCCAAGGGACCCCGGGGACCGGGAAATCTGCACAGCTGTGCTCAGCATCCCAGTCCTGCCACAGCTTCAGGCACTTCCGGACAGAAAGGTAACTAACCATCTGTGCATCTTCCCCTTCCCGGGCTGGGCCACCTCCAACATCTGCCCTGCAACCCTACCTCCCTAGTCCCACCCCCCGGGAAAGGTACAGAGCCTTTCCTCATGGCCCACATCTCCTGTCCCCCCAAATCGCTCTCCTGTGTGACCGTTCTGCTCCCCTGTCCTACCAAGGCCACCGCGGGTCCCCCGGGCTGCCCATGCTCGATGCAGTCCCTCTACCTCATTTACGAGCATCAGAACACGTCTCTCTTCCCCAGTGGCTGCTTCTCCTGCGTGCATGACACATCAGGCTACTAATCTTAGGAACCCTTGACCTTCTCCCTCCAGCTTTCCTTCATGGCCGTAGTAGTGGCCCAGAGAGGGAGAGAAGTCCTTGTCTTCCCAGAGAAACTTCTCTTGTCTCTTCTGTAGAACTTAAAACGGTAAAGTATCATCTCTTCCATCATTTCTAGATGGTTAAGTCCCCGAAGAAAACTGCCCCCACGCAGCACTCCCGGCAAAGTTAGTTTTTAGTTAGTTTTCCCTCCTGGGGTAAATCTACTGAAACCACCTTAAGAGAAAAAGGATACTCGTTAGCTGATCTTGATGTTCTTTAGGAGCATATGATCAGTGTTAAAACTTTATTAAAAAACGCATTTTTGAGCTGCTGATTTATGAATGGCTCATAGTAAGATAAACCTTTTCCTTTTTCTGAAATTTGACATATGTCCAAATGTGATGGCTCCTGGAAAGGTCCAGATTCAGCGGGCTTATATGGACACGAGCTCGTGTTTGGGTCCTGCTCTACACAGTACTGCTGCAAACATGGTTAGGAGCTGCGGTACCTGGGACATCTTCTGTAGAGGTTGTTGAGAAGTACAAAGTGCCGCCTCCCACGGACGGCTAGCTAAGCAAGGAAATGGACGCCTCTGGGCTTCTAGGGGCTTCTACATTCTGTGGGCACTTCAGCTGCACCTTCCTTCCTTCCGTGCTCTTCTCAGAACTCTTTCACGGTTTAGGAAATGCAAATGCGAGGCATCAACATTTTTACATAATCTGGTATGATAATATACTCACTTTGCAAGGGATCTATAAAAAACAGTGACGCTGCAGTCTTCCAGATGTCATCACCTGCTCATGTGGTGGACACCTGTGGGGGATTTTAGCTGCATCTCAAGTAGTGAAGGTAGGCCAGCCCTTTTATGGTTTTACTGTCTCCACATGCATATGTTTCTCTCACATTTTTGTGCCTTTTGCTACATGTGGTGATTATGGTACCAAATGCAGGGGTTCTTCTAAACTTCAATAACTTCTCATAGAGTTCTTTTTAACACGAGGCAAAAATATAATGGCGTAAGGGTAAAGTGGTGCACAAAAGTCATCTCATTTTCCACCAAATGTCTATTTAAAAATCGAGCCCGACTCGTCGACCAACTACAGTAAGGGGAGCACATTTAAAATACCTTGGTGTTCATGGTGAGTACAGTTATTTCTAAGAAAACTGTTGCAAAAATAGAGAGTGATTTCAAAACTCTCCCAATGCCTTGTATTTCAAACCTATTTACTAACCCCCCACAATGCACTGAATAAATGAACAAAAGAACATGAACACGGTCACCAAGTGGAAGACCGATGGTTTCCTCATTGGTGTCTGGCTAATGTGCACGCCTATGTCCCTCGAGAAGCCCGCAACAGCATCTGAGGGAAAAGACTGGCTGTTGGTGCATCAGCATCAAACAGCTGATACACACCCCAAAGTGTCCTCATGGCCCTTACTTCCCATTCGGGAATCTGCCGTCCACTAACGTGGCTTGACCATTTCCTGAAATGTCTCATACAACGTGATACTCCACTTTTCCAATAATTGTTCCACAAGACTATATTAACTGTAAAAAAAAAAAAATAACTAAAGAAACAACAGCTGGATCCTGCTTTAGAGGATCTTTTCCCCCTTGCTAAAGAAAGTCACCCTTTTTACATTTTCATCCTCTGGAGCATGTATGGTCTTCTATGTCAAGGTCTTAAAGTTTCTACTTTTCCTGAAGACAAATTAGGTCTTAAAAATATTTAGGTTAAGAGAAAAAAAAAAGGCAAAGGATGTGGCTAAGGCTGGCAGAGGATGCTGTTCTTGTGGTTCAGCTCTGATTTAAATCAAAGCAGGGAAATGCTCTTATTTAAGAGCAGTGACTCTGAGCTTTGGAGAACCCCAGTGTACTCGGGACATTTGTTTGATTCAAGGCATCTTCTAACAGCATATGCATTTATAATAAAAGTAATTCACTTTAAGAAAATGTTAGCACTCTTCAAAGTTGCTCAATTTATCCAAGTATCATAAATGCAGAATTGGGAATCCACACTAAAGCATCCCAAAAAGTGAATTAAGCAAAGGTCAGGGAATATTGAGGGGCTGACTGAGTGATGTTTTTGCCTCGATTATCAAAGATGAGCTTGGCCCATCAACAGGCATTCCTGCCCTCCACTAGGGGCTCAGCACAAGATGTGACGACATGTCTCTGCCTGGGGTTTAATCCGTTCCAATCCTGAACTCAGAATGTCACCTGGAGAATTTGGAGATGTTCGTTCTAAAATACTTTTAAAAAGAAAAAACGAAATAAAAATAAAAAGCAATGTTCTACCACCCAACACCTTCTGGTCTAAGTGATCAGTTTCTAGGTCTTGGAAAACAGGCAGAGACATTAGCAGAAATAACTTCCCTACCAACGCACATGGATTCTAGATTCCAGAAGATTTCAAAACAAAACCGTACGAGCACAAGGAAGTACTGCACCCAGATATGCTCTTCCAAGTACTACCAAAAGGTTTGCTCCCTTCTTGTGTGTTCTTAATGGGACTTGCTGAAATTAGGAATCTCCACTTTCTCCTCTCCTATAAATTGTTTTTTTAAAATATTCAAGTTTTCTCTGAGTTCTCACAGTGAAATAATGGTTCTTTTGGGTGAGAAGTTTAGCAAATGTTCCCTTATGCTCCCATCCTCTCTCTTAGGGCTCAATTCCTCCATGAGAACAGCCCCTCTGGATGTAGGAGGAGCAAACGGTGAGATCACATAGTCCCACTCTCTTCGACTCACGCATTCCTCTTGTCGCCTGCCTACGTATGCAGACACACACACACACACACACACACACACACACACACACCTGTCAATGCTTATCTTCTTCACTTTCAAATGAACTCCAACAACCAGGGCTTATATTTTAGCCTTGAAAGGAAAACCTTCCAAACTCCAACAAGGAGAAAGTGGGGAGATTACATTTCCAGTTCACTGAGTATGAACCAGAGAAGTGCTCTTCTTAACTGTGTTAGAAAACTGTTTGACTATATACCCCTTTTCTCGCTTAATCGAGCATTCTGATCTTCCTGGGCCTTAGGATCATCATTCTGAGGATGATGAGAACTTACAGATGCAGACAGTGTAAGAGAATCCTTGCTGTTTAATTCTTACAGAGAATTCCTGAGCACACCCTGGAATAAATTCTGGGCTTGTTTTGTTGTTGTTTTACGCTCTCTCTTCTGACAGTGAAATGCAGGGAGAGAAATCTGCTTAATCATACATTCTGGTAAATCAAGGTTTGACTATCAACAAACTGCTCTTTGGCAAAACCCAGCTGAAAATCACAGCAGACCCAGCCCTCCTTCACCAAAAACAATGTAGGTATTAGTCAGTCATCCTTTCAAATACACAGTCTTTTGTTATTCTCAAAATCAATCAGAAATCAATCAGAAACATCATTCATTAATTACAAGAAGTTACAGACAAAAGCTACACACAGGTTTTAGTATAAGTGAAGGACTTTTAACAGCAAATACTATGGAACGCAGCCCAAAGGAACTACGAAAACTTGGTCAATTGAAGTCTTGATGAAAGACCAATGCTAGTTGCTCTAGAATGATCAGTTTTAACATGGAAAGAATTTCACATCAAGATCCTTTCAAGCTGCACTGACCTATGAATTACTTAACTGTTAACCAACCATTCCCAGTATAACACTGGTAGCAACAAGGCTGATGTTTGTCCTCTCAGATATTAACAAACTTGTTTCTGTACATCTACTGTTCTTGCAAGTCTGGACAAAAACTCTGGAAAATTACATCTCTTATAGAGGCTCTTCCTGGCTGTCTTTATGATTTAACCAAGAGATAGGCCTCTTATTAATCCAAGTAATTCACCATCTAGCAAAGGGTTGGATTTATGCATGGCAATGAGGTGCTTTATCATGTCCAACAGCAAGCTTTCCCCCTTCAGATTGTTTATAATTCAATAAATGCCAGGTACTGGACAACGTGCTGGGATAAATACAGGGATGAGAAAAACAGAGCAGGCCCAGAGGGAGCTTCCAGACTGAGGGCCGAGACAGACGTGAAACACATCATGACGCATCCGTGGGCAGGTACCTCTCACACTCCGAGTCTAATGGATTCAAGGGTTTGGCAGAGGCTTTGGATGACAAGGGAGGCTGGGCTATCAACTCTACTTGGTTCCTGAGTTTGGGATAATGAATATTAAGGAATAATGAGGGACACCAGCCCTATCTCTGGAAATAGAGATCTCAAACTGTTTAGTACCTGTGTTTGGATAGTGAGAATCTGGAGAGGGAGAATTTGGAGAGGGTACAGAGGAATAAATATGGCAGGGGCTCTGAAGGCTGGGACGGATGACTGGAGGCCGGTCAGAGCACCAGCCTGGGGGCCCAGCAAAGGCTGAGCCTTGGAGGTTGGCCACAAACTAGCCAAGGAGAGTGAGCACAATCGATGGGAGTGGGGGCAGGAAAGGGAATTCTCAGGAGAAAAGAGCATTTGGAAAAGCCAAAGGGCACAGGACACCTGTGAGGAATGGAAGAAAAGCCAGGGTGGCCAGCCCAAATCACAGCATGCAGCCTACACAGAGGGTTTTGGTCTTTACCCTGGCCAAAGCCACTGGGAGATTTTAAGCTGAGGTGTGACACTGTCAGACCTGTGTTTAAAGGACCCAATCTAGCTTGTGGGCAGACAAGGGACTGAAGAAGGCCAGAGAGAATGAGGGACCAAGCACAGACACAGCAGTGGAGGATGGAGAGCCTTTTCAAAGACTATAGAAAGGAAGGAACAGGGACTGAACCTGGTGATCAAAATCTTTTCTTGGCCTACTCAGCATCCAATCCAGAGACAGTCACTGGTGTCCCCAAGAATGAGGCGATTGTGGGCCATTAGAAATGAGTGATGCTTGTCACAAACCTTACAGAAAGGAGGAAATGAAGCACAGCAGCGAATAGCAACCTTCCCTCGAGTGTTCCTTATTCGACAAGGGGCCAGAATGGGATTGAAGGGGAAATTTATGGGGAACCCCTTTTCCCACCACAAAATACTTCGCTTAAATTGTTGTATATGCCTGAAAGCTGGCTGTCTGGGGAGGACAGCAAAAATTCACATCACGTTTTCACAACTCTTAGAAGAATTCAAGTTCCTCACTCCAAAATAGTAGTACAACAGAACTTTTGACTTGAAAGGGATTATCCCAGCCTCTACACTTCAATCACTTCACCATCCAGCCGGAGAAACTGAGGTTCAGGAAGATTAAGAGATAGCCCCTCAACACAACTGGTTTTAAGGGAATCTGCTCTTTTCTGCAGCATACATATTACTTTGGGTTAGCTTACGCAGTATTAAATAATGTAGAAGGGATTTTTTCCTCCTATGGTATTGCTGAGGAAATCCCCACATTCTGATGATTTGTTTTTAATCAAGCAGATTAAATAAAAATACTGCCGTGTTTTATCAAGGTGTTCTGGGGTTTAAAAACCTACATGGTAGAATCATGAAATTGCCATAATAAAAAGAAATAGCTAGGGAATGTTTCAGGTGATGAAAATAATCTCTCTTTGGAGGTAAGGGGTGGGGATTCCATGGGTGTACACAAAAATATTGAGTATCTGTCCATTTCCACGTATGAAATTATACTTCAATTACAAAAAAAAAAAAGACATCAAGGGTCTCAGATTCCTTGTTCTACTGCTTAAAGGATCCCTGACCTCAGTCTAAGAGAAGTCATGTTTTAGATAAGTGTGTTTTATACCTACCCCATCATTTCCATATTTATACATGGAAAATTAGGAATTATTCTTAGATATGGTAGTTTTAAAAATACTATGATACCATGTGCTTTAGAGGCTCTTTTTAGAGCAGGTGAGTAAGTTAATTTTAGTCCAACTCATATTAGAATATATCAGTAAAACCATCATCTTAATTTCTTTAAAAATATACAAATAAGTCTCGAAGACAAATTATAAAATAATCCCATATTAACTCTTATAATAATTACTTTCCAGGAAATACAAATTAAAACACATAATCGATGAGTTAATAATTCCTGGTGGCAATTCAAGCCAAATTACAATTTATTGAAATGACCAAGTCAAGGTTTATTTTTAAACTGCTGACACTGGGGCGCCTGGGTGGCTCAGTCGTTAAGCGTCTGCCTTCGGCTCAGGTCATGATCCCAGGGTCCTGGGATCGAGCCCCGCATCAGGCTCCCTGCTCGGCCAGGAGCCTGCTTCTCCCTCTCCCACTCCCCCTGCTTGTGTTCCCTCTCTAGCTGTCTCTCTCTCTCTGTCAAATAAATAAAATAAAATCTTTAAAAAAAATAATAAAAATAAAAAAATAAACTGCTGACACATACATTAAGTTTCCAGTAATGGATGAAGGCCATTTTTATTTTGGTTATAGGTAGGAGTCAAATTTCTGCAATTACTTAAAAGACTGATCTACCATTTTTGAAGGCCTTTAGGATTCATTAACAGAAGGTTACACACACACACACACACACACACTAATAATTCCATTTACTGGGGCTGCACTTTAAGTGGCAAAACCAGAGTTTTGTGCCACAAAACCATAGTCTCTCTGCCACGATTTCAACCAAAAAGTTGGATGATCTTAATTCAAACTGGACATGGGCAATAGTCATCTTGAGCTGAAAAGGCATTGAAAACATCAGTTTCAAAGTTTGGAAACTCTCCGGATATAAAATGAAACAGCAACAACTAAGAATTGTCACAATGTACAAGAGGCGACTTCCTCCCACCTTATAGTTAAAGTTCAAGATACATTTTCAGTTTAACCTAGCTTCTCTTTTTCATCATCTAACATTCTATTTTGATGTGTAGTGCCCTGGACTTCCTGTTACTACATCTTGATATTCTACTGCAAATCATGACTCATTCTTAAATCATAGAGAAACTCATCAAAATCCCAAATTTCACAGCACATATGAATTCAGTCTTCTACGAGGTCAGCATTCTTAGAATATTACTTGGAGCCACAGAGACAAAAACACTGAACAAGTCCATGTAAAAAATTATGTCAATCTACTGTTGAGTCAACACATTTATTAGATCAATAAATGCATGCTCTATGTGCAGTAATTTTAGTTTTGGTACTAGTTTTGAAAATGTGTTACATGGTATGTTGAGTAAAAATAAGTTACAAAACAAAGTATAGTGTGACTCCAATGAAAAGTTTTATGTGTGTGCATGTGTGTGTGTGCACACACACATGCACACACATTCTAGAAGACTGAAAAAATACACACCAAAATGTTGACAGTGGGATTATGGGAAATGTTTATATTTTTCTTCGTGGTTTTCTGAATCTTCCTAACATGATTCACATTAATATTTTTTCAAAACAGAAAAAAACCTACCTAACCTTTAGAAAATATGGTCATGCTAGTGCAATCTCAAAGAGGTTATAAATCAACCTACAAAGATAAAGGGGAGCTATGGATAACCAGGATATAAAAAGCTCTTGCCTGAAACATACAGAAAAATCTGACAGCAGTGGCAGCTTTCATTCAAATGACCCATGTGCTCGTGTGTGTGTGGTGTGTGTGTGGTGTGTGTGTAGATGTGTGTGTAGTGTGTGTGTGGTGTGTGTGTAGATGTGTGTGTGGTGTGTGTGGTGTGTGTGTGTAGATATGTGTGTAGTGTGTGTGTGGTGTGTGTGTGTGTAGTGTGTGTGTGTAGTGTGTGTGTGTAGTGTGTGGTGTGTGTGTGTGTAGGTAGGTGCGTAGGTGGGAGCAGGCCCTTAGGAAGGCGCAGAAGCCAGCTGCCTGCACCCAGAGTGCAGCCAAAACAGACAGAGAACCCACTGCTTTTAAAGTTTAATGAGGAACCCCAGTTCTGGGGAACAGGGAGATGGCTGAATCATTCTCTAGGACTGGAAAGGAGCAAAGCCATTAATTCAGAAGCAGTAATTCACCATCAGCCCCCCACCCCCCCAAAGAAAAGGACTCTACTCCAGGAAGTCACATCCTTGGATAATTTTTTTTTTAGTTGTGGGTTTGTCAATAGGTAATGTTTTGCAACATTGGTGTTTTGAATCAGATAGATGTATAAACACAACTGGGTAGCACAAAGCACACAAAACCCAGTATCTGACAACTAAGAAAGGAATATTTTGATTTATATGCACTGACTGGAAGGACTTTAAAACCAATTTCAGGAAAAGATTCAAGTTCCAAAAAGTTACTACAAATATAAATTTCAAAATATGATCTCAGAGTTACATTTACTGTATATTAGCAGTTTTAAATTATTAATTTTTTTAAATAAGAAGAGATCTTTAATAAATGTTTTAAGAAACTTCAAAATTCAAATGGGGTTGAAAAAAAAAATCACTGCTCTCCTGTATCTGGACGATTGATATTCTAGTCTGAAAAGCATTAGTACCAAGTAAGTGAGGTTCAGAGATAGTCTAATTCAGCTCAGAAAGGTAAACCATCACAATTCATCATTTAAATGTCATTCTATGGCATATTACTGACCAAGAAGAGAGAGCGAGGGAGAGAAAATTCATGCACAGTGTTACATATGTGGCAGAAAAGTGCAACTGACAATTTGTAAATGTCCTATTCATTGAATGGATACAGGTAAAAGAGTCATCATCATTGTTAATGTGAGTAAGAGTTTCTCACTGTGGGCACTACTGACATTTGGGGCTGGAAAACTATTGGGGCGGGGCTGTTCTGTACCTTGTTGGATGTGTAGCTGCATGCCTAACTCTCTACGGACTAGATGCCAAGAGCACCCCCTCTGGTTATGACAACCAAATGTCTCCAGATATTGCCAAATGTGACCTGGGGGACAAAATTACTCCCCAAAGTCTGTTTATCCAAACTGGTTTGTAGTTCACTCAAAGGGGCCTCTCCTGCAATCTGGAAAGTTTTTTTTCTTATCTATTTGTTATAAGTGCTGTGATCCTACCCACAGCTTTCAATGCAACAATTTATTGAGCATCTACTCTGTGCCAAGCTGTGTTAGGGACATCCTGTACTCATGTCCACTGACTCACACCCTGGGTGGGCTGTTTTTAGGACATGCTTTGCCACCAGAAGAGAAATATCAACACCTCAAAACCCCTCAGGAGTATGTCCTTGGGGAGCCTAGGTAGCTCAGTCGGTTAAGCGTCTGCATTCAACTCAGGTCATGATCTCATGGTCCTGGGATCGAGCCCGGCATCAGGCTCCCTGCTCAGCGAGGAGTCTGCTTCTCCCTGCTCAGCGAGGAGTCTGCTTCTCCCTCTGCCCTTCCCCCTGCTCATGCTCGCTCATTCTCTCTCTCTCAAATAAATAAAATCTTAAAAAAAAAAAAAAGAGTATGTCCTCAAGCAGCATGTCCTTGTCAATAAAGGAACCCCACAGTTCCAATCAGGTTCCTTAAAATTCCTTACCCTTTTAAGCAACTCTACACATTTCCAACATTTAAAGGTTCAAAAAAGGGGGGGAGGGTAAGGCCATAAGGCCTTTGCTATATTTGGCATAGAAAGACCATCAGGGTTTTTGTAGGCAGGATCATTACTGGAAACTCTAAAAACACTTATGGACAGTCTTCTTCACTGTCTGACCCACATGCCCTCCTAACACAATTTGTAATTTTATAATCCCCATAAATTGAAACCCATAACTGACCTATCCCAAATAAATGTGTGCCACAGACAGAGAAAAAGGGAGAGAGATCAGAGGGTATTTTGTTTGGCAATAAAGCAATAAGGCTCAGAAATCGATTTGAGCTCATTAATAGATGCCTGGAACACGCTTTAGTTTCTCACCTCCTCTGGCTCCCTCACCCCCCCGGGCCCCCTCCAACAAAGACACAAGCACAGATGAGAGAGGATGGGGGTGTCTGAGCTGCGTGGGCAATAGAAACTTCACACGCACACACACACCGTACGCACAACCAGGAAAGAAAAACCTTTAAGTCTGAAATCCAAAATGGCCCAAGTGACTTTAAAGTTTTCAAGATACTGCCCTGAAAAAGGTTGTCGGGCAGCTGCACCTCTAAGTAAATAAAGCGGTGACTTGTGTCCCTCTGCAGCGCACCGCCCCCCCCCCCCCGCGGGGCTGACAGTGGTTGCACAAAACCCCTCCTGTGCCGAGCAGCGGAAACTCCTAATGAGATTAGTTGGTGTGTGTGCAGACATTACTTAGCAGTGACTAAAGGGGCTCTCTCTTCCTGCAGCAGCCAGTGGAAAATTCAGGGCACTTTTTCCCCCTGCAGCAGCAGAATCCCTGTAACCCTCTCCCCAGCCAACTCCAACAACAACTCAGCCTCCCCCAGCCCCCCTCCGGCTGGGGTGCTGGGGGTAGTTAAAGACTGGCCAGGGGCTTCCAAAAGCGGGAGGGTAGGAGGGGGCCGGCGGGGAAGGGGCGGGGGACCCCTCGAACACTACAAAGGAAACTGTAAAAGGCACAAATACATAAACCTGAGAAGGAGCAAACCAGTTTCTTTGTGAGCTCCTCTAGTGAGTCATTTTCAAGATGCTGTCTGCTGCCAGTTTCAAAGCGGAAGCGCATGGCAATTAGTCTTGCCGTTTCCAGACAAGCCAGAAACTCTCCCGACACTCGTTTTTTTTTTTTTTCTAAAAAGCCCCTTTTGCAGTTTCTGAAATAACATTTCTTACTCCCACCCCCACCCGCCACCTAAATGCAGCTTGTCTTCAGGATGATTCGGTTCAGAAAACCATAACAAAACCGAGACCTCTTATTTGTCTTTTTTAACTCTCCAAAATTTTAATTCCTCCTCCCAAAAGTTACAGTAGCATTACAGGCCAACATTCAGTTGCAAGCTGAAGAGCCCCTTCCTAAAGAGCTGGGGGCTCCAAGACCGTCTGCTGCCCAGTCCTTCGCCAAAATCGTGTCCAGTAAGGACTCTGCTGGCTTTTAAAGGTCCACCTGGGCGTGCGCCTGGGGGCGATGACCCGGGCTGGGGTGGGAGTGGGGGGTCACCTGCCGAACGAGAAGGGACGCGGCCCCCAGTCCCGCGTCTTCGCTCCCTACGCCCTCGGCTTCCCCCTCCACCCTCGTTCTCTCCCCGAATCGGAGCATCGGTGCCCACTGCCACCCCAGGGGAGTCCCGGCCCCAGCTGGAAGGTCGGCGGTGGTCCAGCATCCAGGCACGCAGTCTGCCCCGTCGCCGTCCCTCCCAGGGACCCTAAGTCTCACCGTGCCCTCCTCCCCGACCCCCCCCCCGCGCGCCCCCTCCTCCGAGCTGCAGCACAGCCCCAGGGCAGGGTGCCGCCGGCGCAGGGTCGGACGCGGCGCGGAGCTCCAGCGGGGCCGGCGGCGCGGGCGTTGGAGCATCCCCGCGGCGCCCCCTCCCCAGGGCCGCAGCCCACCCCGCGGCGCCCACCAGCCCCACCCCCACCAAGCCAAAGAAAAGAAAGAAAAAGCACCCCGACGAAACTTTGCAACTGTCCGAGCAACAGGCAGAAACCCTGCTACCTACCCAGATGTGGGGGAGCTTTCAAGATCCTTCTTCGGGGGAATTTCTAGGAGGAACCGGGCGAAAGCCCCCGACTTTCCATGCTGACAGGCGTCTGCAGACGGTCTGTTGCTCTTGTAATGAGATCCTGATTTTTCCCCCCTTTTTTTTCTTTCTCTCGCTCCTCTTTTTTTTTTCCTCTGGTGTGTGTGTGAGAGCAGGAAGTTGGAGCAGTCAGGCCGAGCCGGCTCACTTCCTTTACTGCATTATTCCCCAGGCGGTGTGCAGTCTGTGTAAACAGGCTTTTCCGCCCCGCGCCGCGCTCCCCGGCCGCGGCTGTGCGCCGGGGCTGGCCGCCGAGGCCCGCGCATACTCCGCCGCCTGCGCCCCGCGCGCTCGCCCCGCACCGCGCCGCGCCCCCGCCCGCCGCGCGCCCCGCTTCCTGCTCGGCCACCCCAGGGGAGGAGCCTCCGGACCCTCTGCGACTCCGGGCGGCCGCAGCCCCTCCCCAAGGCGGGGGTGGGGGGGAACTGCTCGGCCAGAAACCCAGAGAAGCGGCAGCCCCCACCCCCACCCCAACCCGGGGCGCGCGTGGCGACCCCGGGCGGCGGCGGACCCGGGGATCCCTCCTTTGCCCGCAGGGTCCCTGCGCCGGGCACTGCAGTGGGGTCGCGCCTTGCCCAGTTGGCCTGGGCTGGAAGGCCTGAAGCGGGGAGGCCGCTAGACTGGCTGTTTTCTGTTAGCTGGAATGGCTGAGTTGTGGGGCAGTGGGGCACGGGGAGTGGGGTGCAGCGTTAGGTGGCTCTAGGCACAGAGCTGCTTTTAGCGTGGGTGGGGACGTGACTGCTTAGGATGAGATGTTGGATGTGCAGAAAAGGAGGCACGATTTCTGTCTGGGGATGCACACAGTTCCTGTCTGGGATTACAAAAAAAAAAAAAGCCAGAGCTCAGAGTAGGGGGCCCACTTTGGGGAAAAGAATGAGGAGCCATAAACTGGAAGCCAGGATTCGCCAGGAAGAGATCTTTCTGGCCATTCACTATGGCCTACCGCAGGCCCAACCTTTCCTGCCTTCTAAGGAGCTCCAGAGGGAAATGAGCAGCCACCCTGGGGCTGAGTGACTGAGGCTTCAGAAGGAGGCTCTGTGGTCGCAAGGCAGGACTACACAGCGTGACGTCCCTCGGGGACGGCCCACCCGGAGGACTCAATTGCCCTGAGGCTGAGGGGGCCTTTGGAAGGACCCCTTACCCCCACCTCTGTTCCAATCCCAACTGCTCACCTTCCGGATCCCTCCATTTCTGTGCCTCCACGCCCTAGCCAGGCGGACCGCTGGTTCTCAAACTTGAGTGTGCACCAGCATTAAAATACTGGTTGCCTGGGCCTCACCTGCCAGAATATCTGATTCAGTAGATCTGGGGCAGTTCTCAGGCCGGGTTTACTGTTTGGAATCACCTGGGGAGCGTTTTGAAGACTACTGGTCTCTACGCACAACCCAAACCAATCAAGTCAGATTCCCCACTTTGTTGTTTTCGTTTTTTTTTTTTTAAGATTCTTTTATTAATTTATTTGACACACAGAGAGAGCACAGCAGGCAGAGCGAGAGGGAGAAGCAGATCCCACCCCCACCCCCGGCAGAGAGCCGGGAAGTGAGGCTCTATCCGAGGACCCTGGGATCATGACCTGAACAGAAGGCAAATGCTTAACTGACTGCTCCACGCAGGCGCCCCGCCCCCACATTTTGTTTCTTATTTTTGCAATTTTTTCTAAAGATTATTTGCTCATGAATCTTTCACGTCTACTAAACTGTGGGTTTCTAAAGGGTAGGCATTGTATTTTACTCAAGTTTGTGCCAGCTCTCCACCCCTAAGTGCCTGTCAGAGCACCTGAGGCGTAGGACAGTCCATCTCCCAGCATTTGCTTCCGGGCTGGTATGGATAGTTCCCCGAGAGGTGGGAGGAGGCCTGCCAAATCTCTGAAAAGGGTGGGAAACCATGAGGTCTGAGAGGTGGGGGCAAGATAGGAGAGCAGAGAAGGAGAATGTATGGGGAAAAGAGCTGTTTATCAACCCCTGATTTTCTACAACTAATTTTACACGTTAGGGATTATCCTTGTAATCCCTCGCTGGCTTCCCTTGTCACTCGGGAGAGCTCACTCCGTGTCCCCGTGTGATCCAGTGATCTGTGGACCAGGAGAATGTAGACTTACTTTATTAGCCTTCTCTGGGAGGAAAAAAAATCACACACACAATTGAGAACACCTTGTTGCTTTATTTTAAAAAGTATATGCCAAAGCCAAACACAAGTATATTTTAAACCAGTGGCTTTCATGATTTTCATTGTATTTTTTTGCGATAAATCTTTGTAGAATCCTAATATGTATGACAAAAAAACGTGTACATGTCTTCATCAGGCAGTTGGATTGTTTTGAAGAAGCACGCCCCTGTTTAAAGCACTCCTGAAACATTTATGGGCAGCCCTAGGGTTTCTCTGGTCAAATGAAGGCCTCTTAAGTTTTCCTGGTGTTTGAGATTGTGCACACCACTGCTCCCAGCTCTCCACATGAATGAGTAATTCAGAGCTGACTCTGCTCTTCCTCCTGGCACAGGGAATAACTTTTACTTTTAGCTGTCTCCAGCGTCTGTCCTTTGCATTCTCAGGGAAAACTGCTGTCTTAGCTTGGACTGCTGTAACAAACACCATAGACTGAAGAGCTTAAATAACAGACCTTTATTTCTCATAGTCCTGGAGGATGGGAAGTCCAAGATCAAGGTGCCTGCAGATTTGGTGCTTGGCGAGAACCCTCTTCCTAGCATGGCCCCCTCTTGCTGTGTTCCCACATGGCCTTTTTTCACACACGTGGGGGTAGAGAGGGAGGAAGCAAACCCTCTGGTGTCTCTTCTCATAAGGACACTAATGAGGTCCTTTAATAAGGACACTCCCACATGGGAGCTTCACCCTCATGACTTCATCTAAACCTAATGAACTCCCAAAGCCCCCACCTCCTAATACCATCACATTGGGGGTTAGGGCTTCAGTGTTCACTTTTGGGAGACACAAACTTTCAGGCCATAACAACCGCTATTTTTTTCCCCAGGCTTTCCTGCCCACTATCAAAAAGTAGCCAAGAGGTGTGGCATTTAGGATTGTGTGATCCACACTCTTCTTTCTATGCTTTTGTTGTAAAATGAATGGGAGTTGAGACTGCATGTGCTGTGAGTAGGAATTCTTTAGGAGCCCCTTTGAGCAACTAACAAGGCCCAGGCTCATTCATTTCCACTGGCCAAGAGAGTGTTTGGCTCTCTTAGCTTTGATAAGAAGAGCTGAGATCTCAACAGAGATGGAGTTAGCAGCGTGATGTGTTGGAGGGTGCTGGGGCCCAGTGGAGGAGGGCCAGCCTAACCAAACCCTATGGATAAAGAGTGAAAGAGGGCTGGGTCTCCAGAATAAAATAGAAGCCCTGGTTCCAGGAGAAGGGATGTATTAGTCAGCTTTTGCAGGGATACTGCAACGTGACAAACAACCCCAAGACTCAGTGACTTACAACAAATGGGTCTGGGTTGGCTGGGTTTTGGTCTGTTTCACACATCTTTTCATTCTGGGACCTGGGCTGAAGGAACAGATCTGACTTGAGACATATGGTTCTCTAGAAAGGCAGGAGCTCAAGAGAGGTGAGTGGAGACACATGAGGCCTCTTAAAACGTCTGCTTAGAATTCTCACCCCCTCACTTTGACTCACAATCCATTGGGGAAAGCAAGTCAGATGGCCAAGTCTAAAGTCAGTGGGACTGGGGGAAGGACAGGGAGGGAAAGGAGAATTCTGAACAAATAATACAATCTACCACAAGAAAAAATGCATGTTGGATATACAAAAATAGCAAATCTGTCAGATCCTTCATAATTTAACATTTCACAATGCATAACAGAATGGGATGCTTTGAAAAGTAAAAAAATAAAATATGGATGAGGACGCATAATTAGGGCAAGAGATGAAAATAAGTTTTAGAAAATATCAACTAAAATATTCTAGAATATAGCAGAACGAATCATATATAAAACTTATGAATCGATGGTATTAAACATGAATTGATAAATTTTGGAAGAAACTCAAACGTGGTTTGCCATCACTGCTTTGAAGACTGCGTCAGTTATGGAGGAATATGGCGAGGGGCTGGGAATGGAGAGCCAAAGCCTGATGGGAAGACAGCCCGCTCAGGTGGAAAGTATACATTTCCAATCAGGAATTTTGGGATCCAGTCCCTTACCTGACTTGTTCTAGCTATGTGACTTGACTAGGTCCACTCACCTTCTTTGAGCTTGCATGAGCATCAGTTTTTACAGATTTTTACAGTGAATGCCAATTTTACATTAAAACAACATGTGTTATAGGCTAAGATTCAAAGACATTCATGAACTTCATTTGAAAGAGTACTTAAAAGAATTTTCTAGACTTGTAGGCAGACCCATGTGGGAGTCTGCTTTCCTCCTTTTGTGTTGTTAGAGGTCTTTCAGTGGGGACATTTGAGAAGCATTGATTTGGACCATCTTTTTTGCACTCAGACTGGCCACCCATTGGCACGAGGTTGGCAAATTATAGCCCACAGGGTCTGCTGCCTGTTTCTATATGACTTTTGAGTGAAGAAGAATTGACTTCTTTTAAAAGTTTTTAATTGTGGTAAAACAAACAAACAAACAAAAACAACAACATACATTTACCACCTTAATCTTTCTTTTTTTTCTCTTCTGAAGTGGTACATGCCACTTCCACTAATACATTTCATTGGTCAAAGAAAGTCATCTGGCCAAGCGTAACATCAATGGGATGGGACTGTAATGCCCCTACAGGGAAAGCATGGTAAGGAGGAGCTACAAGGAAAGGATGATGAATGTTTTTACATTAGTATAACCTACCCAATAACTGTTCAATGCTATAAGTTTTTACTCACTCTTCCACTCTCACAAGTATTTAATGCTTTCTCCGCTCCTTCAGCCTCCAATACTTCTAATCCCATCCTACTCCCTGTTGATGACCTTGCATCCCATTTCACTGGAAAAAAATCAAAACAATCAGAAGAGAAGTCCCAAGTGATCCCACCTACCTACCTACCTGCATTTGTAGTCAAATATGCTACCTTCCCTTGGATTAACTTCCCACACTCCTACTTAGGGCTGACCCCTTCATTGGTCTATACATCGTATTACCTCCAACTACTCAAATTCATTGCCCCAGCTACTCTTTCCTTACTTCCACATTGTCGGTTTCTACCCTGTGCTGGAGAGTTCCCATCAGCATGCCAACATGTAATTTTTCCAATCTTAAAAAAAACAAATTACCTTGACCTTGTTCCCCCTCATGATACTTCTCTATTTTGATTTCTCCTCTTTGAAAGGGCAGTTTATGCATGCCGTCACTATGTTCTCCCTTTTAATTCTCTCCTGAACCCACTACCCTATTCATGTCTCAGTGACCTCAATGTTGTTAAGCCAACAGCCGGTTCTCAGTCCTCACCTTCCTTGAGCCAACAGCAGCCTGGAAATAATTTCTCCACTTGCCGTTAGACGGCACACATACCTGTTTTTCATTCTCTCTCTCTGACCACTGCTTCCCAGTGTTTTTGTGTTCTCCTTCCCCATTTCCCTGACTCCCCCTTGGTGGAGTACTTTAGGAAGCAGTAATGGGTTTCCTTTCCTCTGTCTATACGCTCTCCTTTGCTAAGTTAATCCAGGCTTATGACTTTTAAGCACATTCTACTTGCTGCTCTCTCAAATGGATAACTTAAGCATGGACCCCTCCCATTAACTCCATCCTTGTAAATCCAGTGCCTATTTTATGTCACCAATTGGATTTCTGATAAGCATTTCTTTTTTTTTTTTTAATTTTATTTATTTATTCACGAGAGACAGAGACAGAGAGAGAGGCAGAGGGAGAAGCAGGCTCCCAAGGAGCAGGGAGCCCGATGCGGGACTCGACCCCAGGACCCTGAGATCATGACCTGAGCCGAAGGCAGACGCTTAACCATCTGAGCCACCCAGGCGCCCTCTGATAAGCATTTCTAATGTAACATGTCCTAAAATCATCTCAAACTTCCCCCAAACCTGCTTTTCTTATAGACTTTCTCATCTTGGTAAGTGGCAATTCTATTCATCCATGTGTCCCAGCCAAAACCCTTGTAGCTATTCTTGATTCTCCTCTTTCTCTCCTTCAGAATATCTGTGTGACCCATCCACAAATTCTGCTAGCTCTACCCTTCAACAGATATTTTAAAAATTTGATCACTTCTTACCAGTTCTGCTGTTATCACTGAAATCCAAGTCACCCTTGTCTCTCTCATGGATCATTGCTATAGCCTCCTACTTGGTCTTCCTGTGCCATCTTAATCATTTCCAAGTACACAGTGTGGTAGTGTTCAGTGTGTTCCTGTTGTTGCATAACCAGTCTCTAAAACCTTTTCATCATGCAAAACTGAAACTGTAGATCCATTAAACATAGCTTCCCACAGCCTTTGCCCTAGCCCCTGGCAACCATCATTCTACATTCTGTTTCTATGAATTTGACTACTTTAGATACCTCATATAAGTGGAGTCATACAGTATTTATCTTTTTGTGACTGGCTTATTTCCCTTAGCATAATGTCCTTGAGGTTCAGCCATTTGTATCATGTGACAGGATTTCCTTCCTTTTCAAGGCTGAATAATATTCCATTGTATGTAGATACCACTTTTTAAAAAACCATTATCTGTTGAAGGACATTATCTGTCCATCTGTTGATGGACATTCGGGTTGCTTCCACCCCTTGGCTATCATGAATCATAAGAGTTTACATTTTTAAACTGTTGAAAACACGGGGTGCCTGGGTGGCCCAGTTGGTTAAGCGTCTGCCTTCAGCTCAGGTCATGGTCCCAAGGTCCTGGGATCGAGCCCCACATCAGGCTCCCTGCTCCCCTGAGAGTCTAAGGTTGAGCCTAGGATCCATATTTCTCCACCCAGGCATCCTCTCTCCCCATGAAACCCTTGTAAATGTTTTCCTCATCCTTTGCAGTGAGCTCAAACCCTATCTCCTTTGAGAAGTCTTCCAAGACCCACCAGATGAAGTACATGGGCCATTTCTCCTAAACCCCCAGAGCATAGTGTTTGAACTTTATGGCTTAGCATTATTCATATGACTGTTGTACCACCCCCAACATTCCATCTCTAGATCGCCAATGCCTGCCAAAACATGCTAAATCGTTGTTGTTGTTGAATCAATCAATTCATCAGTAATAATATTTTGGTTGGATCACTCAATTTACTGATAATAAAAGGAATGATATACCATAAAATTTTGTAAGTGATGTTGGACAGTACTGATTGAGATGTGAACCATCATCAGAAGGGAAAACAATCAATGACTTTGGGAAGGCATTAAAATGGATTCCAAGCCTCAGATTTTTTTAATTTCAAAACTGATTGAAATTCATTAACCCTGTAACCTCCATACTCACCCCAAATTTCCATTGTACCAGTAGAGAGGAAGGGGGAATAAAACACAGCGTTCGGGTGTCACAACTCCACGAACTGTGAGTCACTGCTGTAATTTCCAGGATGAGTAGAGCGAGACACGGTCCTGACCTGCTGCTAGTCAAAATCGCTTCCTGCATGATAGAAATGTGATGTCCAGAAAGATGCAAATGGTCTTGGGCCTTTTCTTGTTTCAGTGATACCCAGCATTCCTGTGTAAACAACTGCTTTGTATTTTAAATGTGTCGATTGAGAACACAGGGTATTTGATCTCTTGTTTGGATCCGAGGTGTTGCACAAGCCTTGGTAGGAAGCTGCAGTCCTTCCTAGGCAGCATTGGACAGAGGAGGCCCAGGAAGGAACCACCCGGTGGGTAGGACGTCATCCTGTGCAGTAATGATCAAGATAGGTAAGCGGCTATTCAGGGGGGTTCAAAACTAACTCCTTAATGGTAGAAAAAGCTAAGAGGTTGATTATCACCTTTTAAAAATCCCTGAAACTCAAAAGAGAATAGTAATTTGAGGGCGGCCAAGCAAGGCCTGGGGCCACAACTAGGCTTGCCAGAGATAATAGTAGAATAGGAGTCTTCAGAGCATGTAGAAGCTCCTGGGCCAAGAACAATGATCCAATCCCGTCTCGAGGGGCCCGTTGCATGGGTTGATAGGCTTTGTCTAGCGAGGCTGGAGCCCTGCGAGGGTTTGGATACCAAATCAGAATAAATGGAATTGTTTCACGTGAAACTTCAGGATATTCTGAAACCAAGCACCTGCTCCTGTTGCGGCCCAGCACAGAGACGGGGAGAGGGCGTTTTCCCCACATTGGCATTGAACCTGGTACTCTTTGCCGTCGTGAGGAAGCCCCTGAACAAGGGAGCCAGAGAATAAAGAACATGGGCAAACATGCTCCTAAGACCCCTGTGGGACACCCTGAGTCCCTCATGTCCAGTAGGAAAGAGAGACGGAAGGTGTCACACTGGCAAGTGTAGGAGAAAAACCAGGAATACTTGGCCCAGCTCCTTCCTTCCTCCTCTTGGGATCCTGCTTGTCCCAGGAACATACAGTCTCTGTTCTCCATGCTGGGGGAGGCCTGCAGTTTTCCAGCTTGGCCCAGGTAGGTAAGTTTAACCTGGGAATGAAACAACATCTAGCCAGTTGTGCCCTTTCATGGAAGGTTCATCCTCCAGTTTAGCTTTTTCAGTGGTAAGACTGTCGTCATTTGGCTCTCCATCCAACTGGCTCCAGTGTCTCTCGGAGTTGTTTCTGAAATGGGACCTGGAACAGAGGTGGTATTTATTGGGCTGGGGGTTTACCCGCCCAGCTCATGCACGACACCACTCTTGGAACTCTGAGCAATAGCTGGAGTATACTGTGTTTGCAGGGCTGAGTTGCCACAGAAGCAGGCAGAGGTTAAACAATGTCATCAATGAGGCATCCTTGGTCCCAGGGGCCTCATGCGTCCCCACAAGTTGACAAGGCTCTGAACATAATCCAAAGATGGAGGAGAAGAAAAACGCCATTCAGCAGGCTGCTGTCCAGAAGCAGGCACCATGGTTTGAAGGTAAAGGAAGCTGGGTGATGTCACGCTATTGAACTAGCTTTAAATTAATCCACTTCTGTAGGGCCCTGTGAGGGTTCTGAGGATCGAGGCTAGAGTGAAATGAAGGGGAGTAGCATCTTCTCCCTGGAAAATGTCAATAAATACTCTTAACAAGGGGTGAGACCTGATAATATTACATCCATCCCCCTTCAGCCAGCCCCATAGCAACATATATGTGTTGAATAAATGCCATGGATACTCAGGGAGGAAAAATTATTATTAGAAAATGTATATAATGCCTCAGTCCAGAAAGTACCATTGAATAGATGAACTCAATCGGCCCCTAATAGCACGAATCCTGTGTTACATTTGATACAACCCGAGGAGTAGAGATAGTCAATGATCTAGCTCAAGGTCACACAGTAAATGAGGGACTGCAATTAAAATCCAGGTTTTCTGGTAAAAATCTAAATCCTTTCCACTAACCTTCACTGTGTTACAACAGAGGACCACAGTACCTAAAGAAAAGGAGCCCAGGAAGGAGAGGCAGAGAAACCACTGGAAGTGCAGGTTCTCCCACCAACTTGTCTTCCCACCTTCCTTAGATTCAGCCCCTTCCCCTGGAAAACCGTGAACTGAGTGCATTGGAGCAGAAAGCGTCTAAGACTCTGACATGCTGTGAAGGTCCTGCATGGTTCTTAGCATTAGCTCACCTCCCATCTCAGTAACTCAGAGCAATTCTGCTTCAGAAGCCCATGCACAGGATCCGCTCAGGGGAAGACAGGGGCATTTCCATCTGCCACCTAGAGCAACGAATGGAAAACTTCCACTCCAACCTACAGTAGGAAATTAAGTTTATATTTGAACCCAATGCACACATACATGGACTTGAAACAGGTTTCAGAAAACAATTTTTTACTTCTTTTCTAATGTTTACTGTATGATAGTTTCTGATATTTTCTATCCTGTTTGTTTAGCAAATGTTGGTTGTCGCCCACCAATTTGATTTTATGAGCCATGAATGGTATGACACACACAGATTGGAAAGCTGAAAATTGAGAGGTGGTGGTGGTGGGACAGAGCATGGGAAGACAGGATCACAGAGGCCAGAGAGGGCAACTAGGAAAATTGGCTATCATGCCAAGGGAAAGTATGTGGCTGCGTGAGTGTGAGTCAGTGTCCTTCTAAACATCTCCTCATGCTTTCACATATGTCTTCTGTCTCCCCAGGCACCTTCCCACCTCTGTCATGAAGGTATCTTCCCCAAATGCAATATTTAAAGGGTACTTTTGAACGCCCTAGCTTGGTTTATCACTGGCTTATGAGCTGGTCAGTCAACAAGTTGCCTGAGGAGCACTCGCTTGTGTACGTTACAGGCTGCTATCCTTTTCATGGTGGGACATGTGATATTTTAAGGGGACGGCGCATGACATGGCCAGGGGTTACCAGGTAAAGGCTGATTTAGCTAGTGCTCTGTGGATAGCATCACCTTGGTGATGATCTGAGCCTGAGCTAGCAGGGGGAGAAAGTGGGTCTATACTTCTGAGTGTGGCCCTTTGGTCTTGGGCTTTACCACACAAGGCCTCGTACATAGCTCGGATGTTATCACCAAATGATCTTACTTATGCAATCACAGAGACAGCCAGACAAAATCAATGGAAGGCATTCATCACACATCCTTAAATTTCCATCCTATTCTCCAACTACACCGCTTAAAGTGCACTAATATTTTTGTGGGTCCCTAATTTATATCTTGCTAGCACAATATTATTGCACTGTGTTTTCTTTGTAAAAAGCCAGCATTAGTTCAAGGCAAACAATTAAAATACACCACAAGTTTTATAACTATCTTTTAGCATTTGTTCAATTTGTAATATACCCAGAACCTCAAAAAATAGTCGTGGTCTATGCCTTTCTCAACTTTGAGAGGCCCCACCCCCAGAGAAGATCAGATTTTTGGTGACACAATTTTCTTGGTATATCTGCAAGTGAATTCACTTATAATAGAGAACACTCCTTTCTCAGAGTGACTGAAATGCTTGTCTCTCCTGCCAGAGAACCCCCTCGGTAACCAGAAAGCCAAATTAACATTTGAGAATTTGTTGCTTGGTGATCCACAATAAAAGCACCATGAAGTGAATATTTTATCATAGAGGGTGCTCTGTGGTAAACAGAAAACACCCATTTCCCAAATACATTGCCCCAACTCTACATTCTGCTGGACAGTCAGGTCGAAGATGGCCTTTCTCTTTGTGCTCCATTCTTGACCACACCATGTTCGGACTGAACATTCTTTCTTCAGACATTAAACTCTAGTCAAGTGGCTGTTCTAGGAGGCCTTGAAGATGTCCATTTTCTTCCCCTCACATGTAGAGTTAATTTGTTTAGTTTAATTTTCCAAGAGAAAACTCACTTCCAAGCCCCAGGTCAAACCTCCCTGTAGGCACCACACACTCCCAACCTGACATGGAACAAGACAGACACCGTGCCTGACCTTGAGGATTTACCAAGCTAAAATGGTGGGTTCAACCAAGAAATCTGTTCTAAACAGATAAACTGGAGGCAGCATGGTTTGGTGGAGAGACCCATGTATTCAACAGCCTAGGCTTTCCTTCCAGCCCTGTCTTGTGATTTTAGGGAAGACACTCAGCCTCCTGTCTTGAAAATGGTGGGCCTAAGGTGGGAGGTGGTTCAGAAAACTTCTCATGACTAGAACTCATTCATTCAGTCATCAGATATGATTCCTGCCTCTAAGGGACTTCCAACCTATAGCTTCCAGCTCTAAAATTTCATGTTTCAAAATGCAATGATAATCAGAGAAGTTTATTAGTGCAAGGATAGGTTGACCAGCTTAGTAAGGCCACATGCTGCATGGGAAGGGCTCCCACCATGGAGGCAAATGGTCCTGGTTCCACGACCTGGGCAAGTTCCTTTATCACTTTCAGTCTCTGTTTCTTCTTCTATAGAATGGGTGTAATAAGATCTACTTTGAAGCATTGGGAGGATTAGAGCTAAAATGCACAAAGTACCTCACACATAGTAAGCATTCAATGAACCACCTCTCCCAATTTCACTCTTGACCCTCAACATCCATTCTCCATCCAGGCAGCCAGACTGATTTTTTGATTGATCTTAAAAATGTAAACTGTATCCTATCACTTAGGACACTCCCATGTGCCCACCCAGGCGTGTGGGTTCTCACTTCCACATATGGTGGCCTCCAGGGCCCTGCATGATCTGGCCTCTGCCTCCCTCCGGCCCTCACCACTCCCTCCAAGAGACCACATGCCTCCTCTCTGCTCTCAGATAAGGTAAGTTTACCTCAGGACCTTTGCTCTTTTCATTTCCTGAAGAATTCTTGGTTCCTCACCAATCAGATTTCAGCTCAAAGGTCATAAGGTCAAAGAGGGCTTTGGTGTCTATACACCCTCAGTCCAGTCACTCTAGCACATTTTCCCATTTCATTTTTGTAACGCCAGCCCCCAATTTTCTTATTGGCTTCCTGGAGTATTGTCTGCCCTGTCTCCCTCAAGAATATAAATTCCCCCGAGGTAGATTCCTTGTTTTATTCACTGTATCCCCAAAACAGAGGCAATGCCTGACACATAATAGGTGCTCAATAAGTATTTTTTGAATTTATGTTGTTGTAATTATTACCATTATCATTGATGGCTGCAATTTATCTGAGAAGAGATCCCTCAGGTAATGTCTGAATCTTGAGCCGGAAGAGGAAATTAGTTTTATGCCGGAAACACAAAGCTGAGGAGGACTAGTGGGACACTCAGGAATCAGGAGGAAGGAGAACGTAGGCCTGGAGGGGGCCTTTCAGTGCAATAAAGAGACTGTTGGATTTTAAGCCAAGAGGTCTGAATAGTAGGCCGAATTTTACCACAGGCTACCCCAGTCCTTAACTCCTCAGGCCTTAGTCTCTTCATATGTATAATAAAAAAAAGTTCAGAACTAACTGGCCTTAAAAGTTCCCCAACTTTGTGCCTTTAGGACAGGGCCACTTCTGTGGTAGCCCAGAAAAGTACTTGCATGAGATGCTATGGAGAAGCAGTGGAGGAGGGAGAGACAAGTGGGTGCCTCCCAGCGAGCACCCACTCTGATCCACTCCAGCACCAGCCCTTACCTCAGGGCCTCCCTTCCCAGACAGGGCTGGGCACAAGGCAGCCGCTCACGAGGTACTGACTGAGCGAATGAATGGAACCACAGAGAGGGGGGACTGACAGCTCAGTGACTCAGAAGGAAGGACCACTGAATCACCAAGCCACTTCCTGTCTTGCTCAGTGTCTTCCAAGCCAAGTCCTAACAGGGTGGGAAGGTGGCACAGAGTTTAAGCTCTAGTGGGTCTATAGGCAACAGTGCCACACAGAGAAGGCCCTTCAGGGTCAAGGGTGTGGGGAGCAGGGGAGGAAACAAAATAGTCACTTAACCTTTCAAGTTCTTAGCAGCAAACCCTAATATACAGCTAAAAGATCATACAGCCTGATTCCTTTTTCAGAGCAATCAAGTCAGTTTCTAGAATGTCAGCTATAAAAGGGGCTGTATCAGCTATCTAGTCTTGTGTAACAAAGCACCACTTAGGTGGTGAAAGCAATAGCCATTTTATTTGCTCGCAGTTCTGTGGGTCAGCGATTTTGGCTGGGCTCAGTGGAGCGGTTCCACTGTGCTCTTGCATGGGATCACTCATATGACTGGGTTCATCTGGCGACTTAACTGGGTTGGATGGTCTAACTCCATGTCTGCTGGTTGCTGCGGGCTTCTGGCTGAGCCTTTCTCATCCTCAAGGAGACTAGCCTGGGCTTATTCGCATGGCTGAAGCATCATTTCAAGAGGGTAGGAGCAGACGCAGAAGGCCTCTTAATGCTGAGACCCAACCATAGTGTCCCTTGTGCTCCATTCTATTAATGAGAGCAAGTCACAGCGCAAGCCCAGAGTCAAGGGGAGGGGAGACAGACGCTACCTCCTGATGGGAGAAGGAGCCAACTTACATTGCAAGGGAGACAAACATGTAGGGATGGAAGAAACTGTGGCCGTCTCTGCCAACAATCTACTGCAGAAGCCTCGAGGCTCACGCAGGGCTCTCATCACACACACACACACAGGTGCAGTGACTTGGTCAAGTTCAGAGAGTTAGTGGCACATGTGGGATGGGGACCTGCGTCTCCGTCCAGTGTTCCATGCCTTCAAGAACCTCTTGCATCTGCAGCCTTATCTTCTTTATCCAAACTTATTGACAGAGCCAGTCTTCAGAAGCACCCCACTTCTCAGCTTTCCTGCTTCAGATTTGCAGACCAATCCAGTGGCAGATGTAGGAACTGAGTCCTTTTCCAAGGCTACAGCTGCCTTCACGCCATGAATCTCCTTAATAGAAAAGGAGATCCCAGTCCATCTTCTGGTCCTTTGGGAGCCTGTTGGGCCCCCAAGCCTCAGGGAGATTTGACAGGGCTTTTCACTGGGCTCTGTTACAGTCACTTAATGCAATAGCACTTTGTAGTTATAGTTTTTAAAGCAATATGTCCCTAGAATATCTTGAAAAGGTAGCAAACCCATCTGTTAGACACAATATGACTGTCAAGAATTAGTTCACCAGAATGGCTTCTGAAAATGAAGCCTGAGGGAATCATCATCATCATCTAATATTTATTGAGCTTTAACTACATCCAAGCTTTGCCTCAGCATTGACATGTACCAGCTCAGTAATTCTCATAACCACCACATGACATAGGGATTATTGCTACCCCTGTTCATAAAACTGCTCTCTTAAATGTCACCTTTGTGTCCAATTGCCAAATCCAAGATCTTATTTATAGCCTTTCGCCTTTTCAACTCTGCATAATTTGAAAATACTTATTCAGTCCTTCATCCACACATTCGTTCTATTGGGTGATGAGACCTGGTCTCCAAGTAGGTGATAATCGCAGTAAGCAAGTTAAAAACATTTCTTGCCCTCATGGACCTTCTTGTCTGGGGAGATGGATAGGCACTGAATAAGCAGCAGCCTGAGGGTTGTGAAGAGGGAGGTGAGGGGGGCTGTCGCCTGTGTGGCTCAGTCGGTTAAGCGTCTGACTCTTGGTTTTGGCTCAGGTCATGATCTCAGGGTCCCAGGATTGAGCCTTCTGAAAGATGAGTCTTCCTTCCCTTAGTTTCTGGGAATTGAAACTCTCCAGATTCTAGTTCTTATTTCTCTAACCACTCCTTCACTGGTTCCTTTTCCTCCACATGCCCTTTAAACTCGGGCATCCTCCGGGGATTTTTCCTCCTAGCTCTTTCTTTCCTCTCTTTCCATTGGTGAGCTCACCAGTCCTGCTTCCTCCATCACCCCTGCTTCCCCCAGGGTTTGGGTCTTGCCTTCTTCCCTTCTGGTTCCACATGCTTTCCCTGGGAGCTCTCCTGTGCTCTATGGCTTTAACACCTGCCAGTTCCAGGATTGCTGCAATGGTCCGGGCAAGTTCACTGGGGGCTGAGAGCAGGCACTGACTTCAGAAAGGGAGAAGGCTCCCGGAGGCACCCGGCTCCATTCTGTCAGCTCTCACTACCATTCGGAACCATCGCCCAGCCAGGAGAGTGCTCAGCGACGCCACGGCATGCCCAGGAGAGACCCCTGTGTTATGGGCGAGAAATACCCAGAGTTAGCCAACAGCCCGCATCCTCTTGTCTCTCACTGTCTCCTCGGCCCCTTTCCTTCTGGCTCAGCCCCTCCAGAGGTCTGCAGAGATTGGCAGGGCACAGGAATGCCTGAAAGCTGAGACCACTGCAGGATCCAGCAGGTGCGGGCAGCAGCTGTGGTGGTCTTGGCTCTGACCCGCTCCCTGACCTGTAGCGCCCCCACTCCATTGACCTGGGCCTGCTCTCCCTATCTTTCAAGATTTTTTTTTTTTTTTTGACAGACAGAGAGAGGCAGCGAGAGAGGGAACACAAGAGGGACAGCGGGAGAGGGAGAAGAAGGCTTCTGGCAGAGCAGGGAGCCCGACGCGGGGCTTGATCCCGGGATCATGACCTGAGCCAAAGGCAGACGCTTAACGACTGAGCCACCCAGGCGCCCCTGCTGTCCCTATCTTGATTTACTCTCAGACTATGTAAGCGTTTCACTATTGCCCTGATGGCTCACACACAGTTTGTTACTGTTGTTGTTTTCCCCCACAAAATAGAGAAGTGTTTCACATTCATTAAACTGAGTTGAAGTGAATTCGCCAACTGTTAAGAGGAGCCGCAAGGTGCCCAGGGGCCCTGGGTCCTGCCTACTTCTTCCCCTGCTACCACTCACCCTCCCACCGCCGTGGGCCAGCCCGCCGTCCTCCCGCAGACCCGGTGCTCTCCCCTGCTTACCGAACTTCTCGCTCAGGTCCCGGCTCTAATATCACTTCCTTCTAGAAGCCATCCCTGAGGGCTGCCTGCCAGTCGTCGGTATATACCCTGATTTAATGTATTCAAAGCACTAGGGACTTCTTCTTCATAGGATTCACAGTCATGATGACATACTTAACCGGCAGGGCTGAAACATAGGCACCATGGCTCCGGGGTTTTATAAATGATTTGCTAAATTTTATTTCTGTAAGTGGTCTCATTTGCTCCCACTCCTGCTGATGGTGGGAGGCGGAGGTGATCTTCAACGTGCCAATGAAAAGTAACAGCCTCTTCCAGTTTAAAACAATCTGTTTCCCCCAGTCAGTTAATTCAAGGCTGAAAGTTGCTGGCCTTGGGTACCATCAGGACGCGTCAGGCCACTGTTACCTCCATGTCTGCAACTTGGGGGTCAGCTCCACCCTCCAGCCCTCGCTGGCAAGGCGGCATCTTGGGCTTGCTGGCGCAAGCTCACAAGCCAGCATTCTCAGCTGCCTGGGGAGTATGTCTTGAGGAACTTCTATGTCCCGTACAGGCCACCCACAGGCCAAGAGGAAGTGGGGAGCCATCTCAGGCCCCTCTCCGTGGAAACACGCCCATCACCATTTCAACTCCACTGTGGCTGCCCCGTGGTTTATGGGGTGCCCAGAGGGAGAATTTCCTTTAATGTCCAAGCGGAAGGCAGAGCCCAGTCTCCTGCGATCTGACTCCCCCTCTGCCACCTGGACAGTTCTGCATCCCTGCGCTGAGGTTTGCTCAGGAGGGAGGGACCCGAGTCTTTCTCCTCCTCCACTCTCCTGCTAGTGGAGCAGGTCTTCGCTTTCCTTCCAGTCTCAGGGGATAGGACCTGGATAGACCCCTGACGTGGTCTCTGTGGATTATGCTTGGCTCATGCTGAATGAAGCCCATAAGCCAGGTTTGCCTCTCCATATGGAAAAGCAAGCTTTGGAAATGAACCACTACCTTCCCACAGCTGCCACGCCCCTTACACTTTTTCTCTCCCACAGTTTGCCTTTTAGGATTACTTGCTTGCGGATTTAAAAACTGAGTCTGATTCCCACAGCTGAGCAGTGACCTTTTTCTCCTAACTCGCGTCCACCCTCACCGAATCCATCCATTCACGGGCAGGGGCCACCTGGTTTTCAGGAAACAGAAACCACCTCAGGTTAATGTTTTTAAAAAAGAAACTTTTTTTTTTTTAAGATTTTATTTATTTATTTGTCAGAGAGAGAAAGAGAGCACAAGTAGGGGGAGCTACAGAGGGAGGGGAGAAGCGGGCTCCCTGCTCAGCAGGGACCCTGGGACCCTGGGATCCCCAGAACCCTGGGATCATGACCTGAGCCAAAGGCAGGCGTTTAACTGACTGAGCCACCAGGTGTCCCAAAAGAACTTCTTCTTATAGTAATTTGTGTGAGTCTTTGTTGAAGGTCTACCTCTATAATCTCTTTGGCTCAGTACTGTTATTGTCTTTGTGACTAATACACATATGTGCGATTAACATAGATTTTGTTGCATGATTTAAGCCAATTGATATAATTCATAATAATGATAAAATGTCCAAATTGTCAGGGACCATCGAGATCATTTAGTCTAATCCTTTTATTTTAGGAGAAGAAACCTAAGGCCAGAGTGATTAAACATACTGTTCAAAGTCACAGAAATAATGGCCCGTGTGGATCTTGAACCTCTCATTTTTCTGCCCCCAAGTTATTACTGTTTCCCAATTCAGCCAACTGCCTTCGCATGGCATTTCGTTTGCCTACGTCTCTAAACCCAAACTAGGTGATTTCGTAGAGAACTAGTTGCCTCGATTGATTGGTTTATGGAAACAGAACTTCTTTCCCCTTCTCCTTGTCTTCATCTAGCCTATATAGATATGTCATTTTCAGAATGGAAATAGTTTATTTTTTCATGATTACCAAAATTCATACATTCTCATTATAACAAAAAAAGTCTGTAAAGAAGTCTTTACACTGGGTTTCTAGCACTTAACATAGTGCTGGTAAACACTGAATTGTGTTGAGTGAAGAAAAAAAGAGTCATGCATAATTGTGCTTTCTATTTGTACATATATAATAAAAACAGGGTTAGATATTTATTTTTCTCTTACCAGATTCCTTAAACAAACACAGCAAAACAGATTCAAATAAGAAGTAGCCCATTCAAGGAAGTCACCTGGGGAGACGATATTCTTATTTCGATGATGTTACTGTTGCTAATACACGTATGGAATTGTCTTCCAAGATTGTTGCTAATTATTTTATTCTCAGTATGAACAAATATTCTTCCTTTGATGGATTTTATTTGGAACAGGAATATCATTGGAATAATGGTGAAAAAGGTGGGGGTTACTGTTTTGGATAAAAAGCAAGATGTGAATATAAAACAATGAGATTGACATTTGCCATACATCTGCTCATAAATTGCTTTGAAGATTAGCCCCCACAAGGAGTCCCAAAATGTTTCTTGCAGGAGCATCACAGGAAGCGGCGCCTATCCTCTGAGGGGACCACTTAGAACGTGATTTGCATCTGAATGTAAAAATTCCAGTAGGTGGCATTTAAAAGACAATCAGATTGGTTTATAGTAATATTTTTGTACAATATCAGACTCTTACAGAAAACTGTAGTTGTAGGGAATTTAGCTTAATAAGATTGTTTGTTTTTGTTTTTAAGTAAACCTTTTTAGGTCTTCCATGATCTGGGCTGGAGGCGATCAAGGAGTTTCTTCTCCGCTGCAAGGAGCTTTCTCCCAGTAGCTGCTTTGAATTTGTGCATTATTGCTTTGCTTCTCAATGTCCGTCTTTAATTTTCTGGTACTTAGTAACAATTCACAAGAGGAGTGAGCCTCTCGTGTACTTCTGCACTTCCTAGGACACATATTATTGGAGCGGAAATTCATCCTGGCTTCACTTGAGGGGGCATAAATGTCTCCGGGGGGCCAGGTCGGTCACATACCCTGAGTGAAGAGGCTGTCTGTAAGAACAGTGCCTGCCTGATGACAAAAGGTGAATGACTGGCAGCCTCAGTGCTGGAAGGCAATTGGGAATAGTGGGGACTGGGGAAGTCAAGGGACACATCCCCATGCAAAGGAGGCTAACTTTTACCCCAGGGGAGTGAACTCAAGGTTATTAAAACTTCTGATCTTTCCTTTTGATAAGCTGGAAATCTGGGTTTTTATCTTACTTCCCTTGATTTTTAAATGTCAACCAATAATTCAAACACACCAGAGAGGCAGAGGAGCATGATGGTCAAGAACTTGCATTCTGGAGCCAAACTGCTTGGGTTCAAATTCCACCTCTGCCATTGATTAACTGTGCCACTTTAGGCAAGTTACTCAACCTCTCTGGGCCTTCATTTCCTCATCTGTAAAATGAGGATGGTCATGTAGTACCAATCTCATAGGTCTGATGTGAAGATAAAATGAGTTGATATATGTAAAATATATATATGCCTGGTCTATAGTTAGTGCTACAGAAATGTTGGTTTTTGTTCTTTAAAATGAGAAGTCATTGTGTGGGTTAAATAAAACACATCTGCAGGCTGAATTCAGCTCATAGGTTTCCAATTTGGGCATTATGGTCTAGAAACAGGAAAGAAACCTTTTGGTAAACTAAGACCCTTTGTATAAAATTATACTCACTATCTCAGCATACTCCAAAGCACATCACGAGTTTACAATAGGCTGTAAAAGTCAATCTGCCCCTTAGTAACTCTCCAATTTTCTGATGAACACGGTAGTCACTCAGCTGATCCACGGCAGGGGTTGGGGGAGGGGTTGTGCGGCTTTCCATTTCACCTGGGCAGGGCTCTGGAGGTATGGCAGGCTGAGTTGTTAACACGTTAACATATTGAATGAGATACCGCCATACTGATCCATGAACAGATGCTTTCCTCACCAATCCCATCCATGACTGGGCTAGCCCAGCCACCCCAGCCTCTCCCCCAGTGACCCCTGGCCCTCAGACTCAGCTCCTTGACATATGTCCTGATTGCTTAGTGTCCACTCCATACCGCTTGTTAAATATCTTGTTTATCACCTCTGCACTTAGGTGCAGCGAACCAAGTAAGTTGCAGATTCAACCATTGAAAGGTTTGTCTTCTTAAAACCTGTTATGTAACCTCTTTGAGCCTTAGTTTTCTTATCTGTAAGATGGGGATAATATTAGTAACTATCTCTTGTTATGATAATGAGAGAATTCACATAAAGTGTTTAGCAGTGCCTGAAACACGCCAACCCCCTCTCCATAAATGCTGTCAGTGGTACTAATTTAGGTATTATTCCACCAGCTGAAGGTCATGCCTTGAATGCCCGGTAGCCTCAGGAAGGCTTAATCTCATTCAGATGGGCTCGCTAGTCAAGGCCTATGATTTATAGTTATATATGTAACTACATCTATAACTATTTGTAAAATTATATTTTATTTATTATTATAAATTACAGAAGCATAGAAACACATTATAATTTGGACAATGAGGAAAATGGGGGGGAAATCTAACATCTCACCAATCTAGAACACCAGCTTCTAAATAGCATATTTAAATAGGATTATATGAGAAGAAATTTTCAAGTGAATCAAGTACAGTTTGACACCTTTCTGTCATCGGGCCAGACTAACAGCTCCCTGAGGGCAGGGGCATGTCCATCTTGGTTACTGCTCTAGCCCCAGCACCTGCAGAGTACATGGCTATGACGGGCACTCAATAATTATTTATTCAATGAATGCACAAATGCTGAATGAATGAATGAATGAATGAAGACGGAGGAGAAAGCAGGCACAGAACATTAGAGCCCAGGGGAGACCCAGGCTTAGTGTTTGCTAACCAGGAGTTGGCTGGCAGTTACCATGGATCAGAATTCAGTTTCTGGGAAGGTAGAGTGGGGAAGAAAGATGGGGAGTCAAGTGTACATGGGAATAGAACATGGGAATGTGTACATGGGAATAGAACAAAATAGAATCTCAATGTCCAATGAGAAAACGTCCTCAGCACTGAGGTGGAAACTTGGAAATGAGTGGTCCTGCTTGGCTTGCTTTTTTTAGAGACCCCCCCCCAGCCCCACCCCTGCCCAGGCATCTGCTGGTCTTGGAGTGTGGTGGGTCTGATTCCGCAGGCAGTTACACCCCTACTGGGCCAGGTGGGAAACAGACCAAGACCACCGCCGATTGTCCATAAAATACAACCCAATCCTTGGCACCTTATTATATAAATGAATGAATACACGAATGAATGAATGAACGAATGAATGAATGAATGAACAAACGAAAGCAGGCAACAGCTGTTCCATAAATCTGTGTTGCATGAATGAGTTCTCTCTGTCCACTTTTTCCTGAAAAGGCAGGTATCCCTCACATGCAGCAGAACACCCTGACTACATCTTAATCAGCGTTTCAAACTGTTTTCAGAAGTCAAAGTCACCCTCTTACTTGTTAACTGGGCTTTTATATAACAGGCTTCAATCACCTGGGGCAACCGCCAGAAAAGCTCTCTATTGTGAGGAACACATCCAGAGAGCACAAGCCATATTTTGCTTTACATACTTAAGTGAAGAATTGGTCCCTGGCTGAACATAATGGAAGTCATTTGTTCTGGAAAAAGCAATTCAGAAAAAGATATCACCTAAAAATCTAGAGCAGTCCACTCAGAACTCTCTCCTCGGCTGGGCTGTGAAAGATTCTTGGGCTTAAGGGCTATTTTTCTGGGGGTAAGGAGTGTTTTAATTTCCCATAATGGCCTCATCTAGGAAGTCAGTCTATTCACTGTAACCATTTGCTCCTGCAGTGTGCTATTGGCCCCATCTGAGAAGTAACGGATGCTCTTTTTAGTGCCTGGCAGCCTCCGGTGAAACCAGTTTAGAAGTGGTTTCCACAATAGCCAGCCAGAGTTAAAGGCATTTCAATCAGTGGGAAAAGTGGAAGGCAACTCCTTGCATTTCAGAGGCTGTCCTTGAGAAGACTCTCTCAAGCCTCCCATCAGAGATCTGGTAACATTTTCCCTATCATTCACCCATCTCGGCAGCTTGAGGCCAAGGGGAGCCATTTTGGTTTCCTATAGAAGGACCAGGAAGAGGGGGAGGGGATTCCCCCAAAGCCACTCTCTTGTTTCATTTTGGCTTTTTTCTTCAGATTTAACCATGGAATTACTTCTCCCGGTTCGAACTGTGGTTTTCATAACTCAATCCTAAAACCAGAGAGCTCTGTGGCCTCAGGGTGGGCAGCAGACATTCTCGTAGCAGCTTCTGAGCCCTAGCGGGTAGAAGAGAGCAGAAGCGTGGGGAGGGGAAAATTCCAGCCTTCACTAGAGTGGGGATACAACTTTTCTCACATCCCTCAAGAGTGAGTTTCTCCAGGCACATCTCTGGCCAAATTGGGGGAGCCAAACCCAAACCCTTGCTCTGTTGTGGGAAGCAGAGATTTGGCCACTTTCAGCTTTTGTTCAAAGGCTCCTAAAAGGGAGCCGCCCTATCCCACCCGGGACTTCAGGGAAGCTGTGCCCTCCCCAGAAATGACAAATGGAAAAGACAGAACGGACTCCAGCCAGGCCAGGATACAGTCTCTGGAAAGAGGTTGTTTTTGTCTCCAATGCCATAGAAAACACATCCTCTTAACTTATTAAGTAGGGAAACAACACAATCACACACGCTGGAGGTTACCAAGGTGAACAGAATCCAAGATTAAAATCTGCCAGCCCAGTGGTGCATGGAAGCATGGAAGGCCCAAAGAGGAAATCTAGTTCACTGTTGGTAAATTTTTTTGGATGCTGTTTATGTTTGAACTTTTCTCTGTTTTCCTGTAGAAACTTCCGTACCCTCTTCCTGTGTCCCTACAAAAGGCCTGGACAATGCAGTCCCAGCACCACCGTAGGACATGGGCAGGGCCCCACCTTCCTCCTTCCTGCAGGGATATCCTTTCCTATAGAAGGGGTAAGAATGTAAGGTTCATGTGAAAATGTTATTATATTCCTTATCTCAGTCATTTCGTGATTTGCTGTTTGGCCACAATAAGTCAGCCTGGCCACATTCACAGTAGAGGTGGCCCCAGTTCCTAGTTTTGGCTTGTGCTGTTTTCTCAGCTGAAGAGGGCAAACGGCTGTTAAAAATGCTGCTTGTTTTCCAGGATCTTATCAAGAGTTCATGTCTAAGGCCAGAAAGAGAAGGGAGGGCTCCATTTTTTTTTCTCTCTCCTCATTGTTTCCAACTGATTTGGCAGGAAATGGGAGTCCTCTACCTGTCCCTCTTGGGAGTAAAATTGATTTGATTCCATTTTTCAGATGCATCCGCCACCGCCAGGAGTTGGGGACATTTCTGCTCACCCTAAAGCAAATGTGTCCTGATGTACACAAATGACATCTTTCAAAATTGGAAATGAGTCAAATTTAAATGGGGAGCTGGGGATTGGTGATTGCCGAAAATTGCCTCAGAGAATCTCAGTTTTGTTTTATCTTCTAATCCACCCCTTTGTAAAGTGCCTTTTGGGGCTGTGGACTTTGGCTGACTTCAACAAATGTGCGTGTGTGTGTGTGTGTGTGTGTGTGTGTTTAGTATCCTTGGCATAGACATTCAGAGAATCGAAGTCCTTCACACAGAGTTTGACATGAATCAGGACAGCTCACATTAACACCTGCCTGGGAGCATATGTTACAGATGAGCAATGCAGAACTCAGGAGAAGGTAAGTCAGTTCCTCAAGGATCCTAGTGTGTCTATGGTTGACCCAGGATTTCCCATTTAACCGAGTTCAGCCAATTCAGTCAATTTGGACAAGAATCAAGGTCCATCTAGATGCTTCATTTCATATAAAATCAACCTCAGATGATTTTATTTTGAGGGGCTTGGTTGTGTTAGTGTCTATAGATAAAGTTGAAACATAGGAATTCTAGAAACCACAGTATTCCATAAACAGAAGGATCTTCCCTTTCAATGTCAGCACTTCACTTTGGAGGTAAGACACAGAGCCTGGACAGCTACTGGATGGAATCATGGAACAAGCCAATCTTAACCATCCCCAGGAGCACAAGAACTAGAAAAAGCTATTTGATTCTGCTCTACGGGGTTTTGGTTTTCCCAGGCCACAACATCCTCAATAGAGGACCCTGCCTCTGGTGGAAGAGGCTCTGCCCCCACCCGGTCTTAGCGTGGAACTTCCAGCTCCTCACACACCCTGCTCGTGCTGACAGTTGTTTGTGGCTCTTCTGCCATGTGAGGATATTGGCCATCACGGAGAAACCCTCCAGACTCTTTCCTCCTGTGGGTCCTAGGTGGCCCACAGAGTGGCTGCTGCTCCCAGACCTGCCTGCCCCTCCACCCCCTTGGCTGTGTGATCAGAGCTGTACTCACCCCCTGTGCTCATCCTAGGGTACCCAACTGCTGTTTCAGATACAGAAGTCCGATAGATCTGCCAAGAGCCACCCCAGATAGTTTTTCCACCCAAGTACAACAACCAACTTTAGATTGGCCTCTATGGGATTACATTTGTGGGAGAAAAATATTTGACATCCTTGTATTGTATTAACCAATGCTTTCCCTCAATCCCAACATTTCCTTTCTCTCCTTGGTGCTTCCCCCATGTCCCTAACTCCCTTTGAAGCAGTTGGGCAATTCTGTGCTGACTGCCTCAGAGAAAGGATGTTACAATGGAAAACAGCCGGGAAAAGACTCTTCCTGACTTTTGAGTTTCAAAAGCTTAGGCCATTAGGGAAATGGAAAAGACCCACAGAAAGGACAAAACATTTGGCAGCAATGTCATGAGTGAGAACAAAATGCCTCTCCAGCCCTACTCCCTGAGCTTCAAGAATTGGAGAGAGCCAGAAGGAAGAGAAAAAACTGATGAAGTCTGGGACAAGAGGGCCAGACCTGAAGGGGCCACATGGACGTGAGCAGAAGCAACATCTGCAGACCACCCGTAATCCACTCACAGGACCCTTTGCATCACCCATGCCCACGGGCTAGACTGGTTGCCATCCGGTAAGGATTTCTCACTAACTGCTTAGCAGGAATAACAGCTGTCTGTGGCCCCAACTTGGCGGTGATGTCACAGCTGGACTTATCCCATGTGACCAACCCCAAAAACAGTATCTCAGGGCACTTGTAGGCCCCCAACAAGGATGGTGGGGCCCTTGGGCACCTGGCAAGATTTTGCAGTGGGAGGAGAAGTCCCTGTGTCTACAATTAAAAGCTGAATGGAACCAGTTCAAGATTTTCAAAAATCATGGTTAGCCTCACCTCTATCCAAGCTCTCCTAAGTATTGCTACCTCTGGCCTTCTCCAGGGAACCACATTGCTTTGAATGTTGAACATCTTTGAACTGTTTCCCGTAGAGCTGGTCCAGTGGTCTGTTTGGGTGATTCTACCCTGTGTTGCATTCCTAGCCTCTGACCAAAACCTGACCTTGATCTTGATCTTGGGTAATTGCCTGGTTCTCCAGGTTCTCATGCTTCTCACTGTAGAACCCTGCTCTCCCCAGCTCCCAAGCCAGGAGGGTTTTGCACACCTTATCTCTCCAACTACACTAGAGTGTCAGTTCCAACACGCAAACCACCCTCCTCCTCATGGGCTCATCTATCCCACCCCTAGAGATTTCCTAACTACAAAGATACTCATCCTGTGCCCCATCTTCTCTAAGATGGAGTGAGTTACAGATAAAATGGAGTCTTCAAGCCCATACCATAAGTACCGGTAGGTGGAGGTTGTGCTTGGGATGAGTCAAGGTATTAGGTCGATAGAACCAGGTTGAGCCCGTGGCTGGTCTGGTTCCCTTCTCATAACTCTCTTTCCTCCCGTGTGATTAATGCCATTAGACCATCCTGAGGATAAACCCGCTCTCCTCTTCACTTGAGGAAGCATAGTAGGGTGGCTCCAGACCCTAAGGAAAGCCTTCTCCTTTAGTCTAGAGGTAAGATACCAAAGGTCACAAAGTGGGCCCAAGGGGCAAGTGGCAATAGCTGAGGTTTGAAACTAGAGAAGGAAGGGTACAGGGTCAGCAGGTAAGTCCTCAATGGGAAAGTTCTCGGATCATGTCTACACTGAAAGATGACAATGGAAAACGTAGAATGGAAGTGTCACTTCTGATTTATGGCACGTACATATTTTCATCTTTGCATTTTCCCCTTGCCCTTCCCTGCTTCATAGAGGTGTTGTGAGGCTTAATGTTGATCTACAGATCTCAGATAAAAGTTATTATAGAAGTACAAGAATGAGCACCATCACTGACACGAATTAGCCTGAAGTCAAATAAGTATTAAGTAGATTTAAAAGTTAAAGGTATAGGAATGTTAGTGTGTGTTTCAAAGGCTACCACCATCTGGGGACAAGAAATGTACCACAAAACGCAATCTTTTTCACGATGAAGCTATAAAAGCATTTGGAGTAAAAAAAAAAAAAAGTGGAAAGAAGCAAACATCAAGGGATTATTATGAGTGACTGTGAAAGCAGATGACTTAGCAAAAACAAAGCAGGTCTTCAGCCAAGTGACAGCATGACTGATTTTTATGCAAGATTTTCAGACCAAGTCTGTTAAAGGAACTGTTGGCTCCATGAGTGTTCATCGTGGTGCCATTTCTCCGGATTGAATTCTAGCTGAAATTAATGGGCATGGGTCTGGGGGGTGAAAAGTTCTTATTAAAATACAGAGATTTTTGTGGTAAATTATGGTAGCTAGGGGTTTGCGGTTGGGAGTGGGGAGTGCTTTGGAGTATTTCTTCTACCAATTGCCCTAGCAATCATATCCATCTTAGGAGGTTCACTGCCTGACTTCTCATCTTTGGGGACTTTGGGGCAAGTTATGTAAGCCTTTTGTGCCTCAGTTTCCTCATTTGTAAAAAGGAAATAGTGAAAGCCCTTTTAGGGTTGGTGTGAAGAAAAATGAGTTAACGTTGGGTTGTTATTGCAGCATAACTCAATCTCTCATGACTGATACAGGTATCCTTAGTGTGAAAAATCTACTTGCACACTAAACAGTGAACTACAATAGTGAAAGTCCATCCTGACTACTGTCCCCAGGTAGATCTTTGTAAAATACCTCTCGTGTTATGAGATTCATCCTTTGGCCTGGTGTCAGATCCCACCTCCTTGGCTCTGCTCCTCTAATCTGACTTTCTGTCCCACAGCTTTAGTAAAGAAGTCTTCATTTCAAATTAGGCTGCACCCTTTGCCATGGACACTCAACAAGCCTTATTTATTCCTACCACCCGGAGTACTCCCACTGTTGGCCTAACAAGAGCAGCAATGACTACGATTCTGCCTATTTCAATCCAATCCTTTGATTGTAATAGCTACTATCTCTCCAGATAGCAATGGAGAAATGACTGTGAAACTTTAGAACATGGTTATTGTGTTCATTATTATTAGCAAACATAGACTGACATGTAACCTACAAGAGGGCCATTGCAAGGACCAATGACAAAAACATGAGATGGACTAAGGATTGCAGTGTGCAACTGTGGGCCTGGAACATCAGTATGAATATCCTCTACGGGCCAGTGTCACACCCAGGACTTTATCCTGTAGCTACACTATCACAAGTGTACAAAATTGCACTTCTGAGATACTCACTGCACAGTGTTTATCATGGTGAGAAACTGGGAAAGCCTCAGTGGCCACCAATATGACACTGATTAAATAATTATCATAGACCATGAACGGATATGCTGGGCAGGTGCTAAAAGGACTGGAGTGGAATGGTATGTATTGACACAGACAGATAAGCATGATATGTGGTCGTGTAAACAAAGCAACTTGAAGAACAGTGTATGTGGTATGATCTTATGTTGCTAAATATATTTTATGTTCGTAAAGTCTCTGGAAAGGATATTCATTAAGCCAATAGCAGTGGCTAAGTCTGTGGGGTAAGACTGCTGGGGTGGAGTGAGGGACTCACTTTTTACCATATTCCTGGACCTCTAACAAGAAGCCTTTATTACTTTTGTGACAATAGTTATAATACTATCGTTTGTTGAGCAGGCTGCCACTAAGTTCATCTGATAGTCCTCCTGATAAAACATCATGAAGAAGTATTTTTATTATCCTTACCCAATGGACAAGAAAACGGAAGGACAGAGAAGTGAAGGAAACTGCCCAGAGATAGTAAGTGTCAAAATCAGGATTTGAACCCACGGGGTTCAGCTACATGTTGTGTGCTCTTAATCGCTGCCCTACAATCAAAATAAATATTAACGATTTGGGGGACACCTGAGGTGGCTAAGTCTGTGGAGCATCCGGCTCTTGGTTTCCGTTCAGGTCATGATCCCTGGGTCATGAGATCGAGCCCTGCGTCAGGCTCCGCGATCAGCGGGCAGTCTGCTTGAGAGTCTATCTCTTTCTCTCGCTCTATCTCTGCCCCTCCCCCCACTCACGCTCGCAAGCTCGTGCGCTCTTTCTCTCAAATAAATAAATAAATCTTTAAAAAAATAAGTAATAACAATTATTTAAGCCTTCTCCCTTCAGGGGAATTCTCACTTCTGCGATGCCGCCTCTGATGACATCAGGCTGTTCATTCATTCAACAAATATTTAGTAAATATAAGGCCAAAGGGCTTATTTGGGATACTGCAAAGTATACAAGTCAAAGCAGTCACAAGCCTTGCCATGCAAGAGCTGATGAGGAAGATAAAGAGAGCTTGAAACCTGGAACACGGAGTGTTGTGATACTGTGACGAGGTTCTATGAATCCGGAGCAAACGGGAGGCACTTCCAACTCCGGGAAGCCGAGTCAAGCCTGAAGACCAAAGAGCTTCACGGAGAGCCACTCATTTGTTTGGCTGGAGTGAAGGGGAGGAACAGATGAGGCTGCAGGCTGCAGAGGTGGGGCAAGAGGACACCCTGCTGAGAGCTGTGGGCTCTATTTGGTAGGAAACGAGATCCCATGAGAAAATTTTCATTAGGCCAGTGATAGGGTCAGAAGAGCAACCTAATGATACCGGTAAGTATTTATTAAGTGCTAGACAGGATGCTAAGTATTTTTACATATTCTCCCTCATTTCATCTTCAAAACAACCTTGAGAGGAAGATATTGATAGTTTCCCAACTTTACAGGGAGCTGAACTAACAGGCTCATTGGGCAGCACAGCTGGGAAATAAGCCCAAGCAGTCTGGGTCTGAAGTCTGTGTCTTTAACCACTTTCTTTCTTTCTTTTAAGATCTATTTATTTATTTTAGAGACAGAGAGAGAGAGAGAGAGCAGGGAGAGGGGCAGCGGGAGAAGGAGAGAGAATCTCAAGCAGACTCCCCGCTGAGCATGGAGCCCAGCGCAGGACTCGAGCTCACAACCCTGAGATCATGACCTGAGCTGGAATCAAGAGTCCGATGCTTAACTGACCGAGGCGCCCAGGCACCCCCAAAGCATGTTGTTTCTATAATGCATGCAACATATAAGCACACATGCACTCATATATCATGTAAAAGGGTTTGGATTAATAATTTCTAATATCCTGTCATTCTCTGATTCCATAGGGAGATCTTGGTAACAATTAGAGTAACAAACCGCAATGCGTGGCACTTCATAGTTTTATGCTTTCCTGCAGGGAGCCGTTCTCGTTCCGACCTGCTGAACAAACTTCTGAGGCGCATAGGGCGAGTACAACTTTTTCCAGAAGAGAAGAGAGATTGGGGGAGCTTAATTGTCCAAAGTCACAGAGCTCCTAAGCACTAGAATTTGGGTTCAAATCTAGGTATTCCGTTTTAAGTCTGGTGCTTTTTTTTTTTAAGTTGAAGAAAATTCCATGATTCCTTATGACCGTGCTCTCTTAAAAGCACCACCCAACCTTCACACTAAACTTGGCTTCTGAGAATCTCACAGTTTCAGGAACTGTGTTCATCTTTTCAGCATTGAAAGGGTGGGCAGGTGGGACGAAACCTGCTTTCAAGGTGGATAACCATCAGCCCAGGTTAATGGTGCATCGGAGCTGGAGTGATCAGGAGCCGAGAGCAGAGCCTGGCGGGTCCGCCACCCCCCACAGCATCACGTTAGGCTGCAGCCGCCCGCACCTTCACTGCTGGGGCGCATTAATTTTGCTGCCCTTGCATTCATCCATAAACACTTTGATGTGGATGGACTTGGGTATGAAGTCACACTCTCTGACTCACTTCTACTTCAAAGAAACTAATTATGAATGAACTCACCAAGTATGTCAAAAAACTGGAAATCATTGACCATTCCTTGCTAACTTTTGCAAGAGACTCTTCTGGATATGATTACATGAAATACTGTGTGTGGAAGTATCTAGCTCCGTGCCAGGCCCATACTGGTCTTTCAGTAACCCATCATTTCTGAGCACCACTCAGGCTAGGCTTTGTTCTGGGTGCCAGGAAGAGAGCAGCGAACAAAACAGGTGAGGCTGCTGTGCCCACGAGCCTAGCTGGGGAAGACACAGAATGAACGAGTACCTGAACAAGAAGGTGTATCAGGTCTGAAAAGTGCTATAAAGAAAATGAAACAGGTAACGTGATGGAAAGTGGCTGTGAATGACTTTAGGGTACAGTGGTCGGACAAGGTCTCAAGGACAACATGTCTTTCTTTGAAGGGCCAGCCATCCCGAAGGCTGCAAGAATTGCATGGGTGTAGCCTGGGAGGGACTGAAAGAAGGTAATGGGTCGGGGAAAGGAGTGCGGGTTATACTCAACGGTGAATGGGTGGTTAAGGCAGAATGGCTTGATCTGTCATATAGGTCAGAGCTGACTCTAGCTGTTGGGTGGAAAATGGAGGGTCAGGGGATGTGTCTTAGCTCAGGCTGCTATCACAAAATACCATAGACTGGGTGTCTAAACAACAGACATTTATTCTTACAGTTCCAGGGGCTGGGAAGTCCAAGATCAAGGTGACAGCAGATTCAGTTCTTGGTGGCCCACTTTCTGGCTCACAGACCTGGCCTGTCATGTCCTCACATGACAACACAAAGTGTGAGCTCTGGTCTGCCTCTTCTTATAAGGACATTAATCCCATCTCGAGGTCTCTACTCCCCATGATCTCATCTAACCCTGATTACCTCCCAAAGGCCCCATGTCCAAACACCATCGCACTGAGGGTTAGGGCTTCAATGTGTGCCTTTTGGGGGAGACAAACATGCAGCCCATAACAGGGCAGGTGGAAGTGAGAGGCAGCTGCTGCGGAGGTCTGGGTGAGAGGTGGGGGACCTGGACCAGAATGGGCAAAACTAAGTGGAGATACTAGATCCGGCTTGTCTTTTAGAGTCTGATCCCACGGAGTAGATCCTGAATAAACATTTCCACATGGAGCTACTTTTCTTCCTTTCCTCCCTTCCTCCCTTGCAAGCGCCCTACTTCATTTCATTTGTTGAGTTTTGGCATAAAATAATTGACATCTTTTGTGTGTGTGTGTGTGTGTGTGTGTGTGTGTGTTTTAAAGCACAGATGATAAGTGTATCCAAAGACGGGTCAATTCAAGTCGATCCAACAAAACTTTGTTGAGCATTGAAAACATACAACCTCTTCACCTCAGATGCTTTTTCTACTCATTTCAATTCAACAATAGGTTGTGATTGGCGGTTATGAGCTGGGCACCATCTTCGGTTCTGGAAGTTCAGATGAAAAAGACACAGATCTAACCCTCAACAGTCTCACAGTTCAATAATGGAGAAATATGGGCAAGGAAATAAAATATGACACAGGAGCCAAGTGAAACCCAGAAACATGTAAGGTACAGGGCACCTAAACAGTGCAGGGGCTGAGGGCAACCCTCTGAGAGAGGAACAGGGGAAAGCTTTCCAGAGCAGGTGCCTCCTGGCCTGAGTGTCAGGGAAGGACCGTTCCCTGGGGGACAAGGAGGGTGTCCTGGGCCAGGGAACAGCATAGGCAGATGGATGCAGGAGCGAAAGAGCAGGGTTTATTTGGGGGAACCTAGGGCCCCTCAGTATTGCTGTGGCAAATGTAACAACAGAAGGAGAGAGGCTGTCAGCCGAAGTAGGACCCAGATCACAGAGGGCCTCATTTATTATGATGAACGAGCCCGCACTATATTCTGTTAGTGACAGGGCGTCAGAGAAATGTTTCACACAGGGAGACACCATCAGATTTCATTCAACTCTATGCATTCGCCAGCTGTTTCTTTAAAACACACAGACACGCACATCATTTGAGAACATTCGCAAAGGTGTGTGAAGGGGAGACTTTAAAAACATCTGGCTTCAAGGAAATTATATAATTTGGAAAGGGCAGAGAATGAGGAGAGGAAAAATTCCAGGGGCTCAAGGAGAGATTCTCGGCCCCTTTCCAGCCCCTGGGAAAAGTCCGACGCGGGAAAAGCAGCCCGTCTGTTATGTCTGCAGGCGTCTGAGGCGAGCCCTGCTCCTCCACAGAACGGGGCGATTCATGCAGAATGTAAAGATGAGAGGTGCCCATTTTCCAGGGGCTGTGATGCCAATTCCAGTTGCAGTGAGAAAGTGACAGGAGCCAGGAGGCCCGGGGGTGCCAAGGTACACATTTCTAGTGGGCACACCATTAAGGCATCTAATAAAAAATCCTAATTGTGCTCCGAGGACTTTCAGAGACCTTGGCAGCCTGGCCCCGGGTGTGGAATGCGCAGCCTCCAGGCCCGGCTGAGCGTGGTGTCTCACGGCACCTCAGAGGGTCTCGAGAGGGGGCGTCAAAGTCTGCACCAAGGCACAGAATCAAAATGAACTTGAATTCCACTTTGATATCTTTTTTTTTGTAAAGATGCCCCATAAAACTCGGGAAAGGGGTTGCCACAAACTGCAGCTCAAGAGGATGGCATCACTCTGCCATTTCTACTGTGCACAATGAACCGGGAATGTCAAGGTTCCGACATGGAAAAAAATCCCTCCGAGGCTTCCAAATGTTGGCTTTTGGGCTTGCTTATAGGAACAGTAGGGGGTGCAGCCCTGGTCTTTGTAGTGGGTAGAGAGGCACAACGGAGCTCAGGGCATGGCTAGGAAATGAGGTGGGAATCATTATGGTATTTGGAACGAAAATACTTGAACATTCTCTATCTTGGCTGCTATAAAAATCTTATAAATCTGCACTGCCCAATAAGCTAGTTCCACCGCTGCTCGAACTTAAACTTGGGTTACCCACATTTCAAGTGCTCGATAGCCATATGTAGCTAATGTCTACCCTACTGAATAGTGCAGATCGAGAACATTTCCATCACGGTGGAAAGTTCTATTGGACAGTGCTGTTTTAGATACCAGCTTCATGGTGCTTTTTTCTCAGGCCATAGACTCTGACTGCTGCTTCAAACATGGTTGTATGAGAGCAATAATTACATGAATAACAATAATGATGGTTCACATTATTGAACTCTCACTCTATCGGGCCCTGTGCTAGAGTCTTTCCATGTCTGCCAGGTTGATCCATCGAGAAGTGGACTTTTTTTCTCATGGCTCTTCCCCCTCCCCATCCCCAAATCCAAGAGGAAAGTGGCCATTGGCCCCTGCAAATGGAGAGACTGCTGTTGCAGAGAGCCAAAAGCCAAAGTTGACTGAAGACAACATACCTGCTTGTCTTTTGCAAGAAAGCTAAGCTTGTGGAGAAGATTGTGCTAGGTCTCCCGGAAGTGGGAGAGAGGGAGAATGAGGCAAGTCCCCCAGACTGGAAAGAAGAGAAAGGTCAGAAAGTCCTTTTTCGGGGTGGAAACAGAGCCCCACTCCCTGGAGCAGGGCTACTGGTAAGATTCCCAGAGGCGAATGGGAATGTCTGTGTCTCTAGGGAGGCGGGACCCAGGCCCTAGGTTCCCAGCCCTTGCAAAAGCTTCTCTGCCACAAGCATGACACAGACGCCCTGGAATCACTGAGCTTTAAGGGACGTCCAGCTGGACCACGACTTGACCCTCTGGTGCCTCTGTGCTTACCAGAAAAAGACACTCTCTCCCTCATATTGAATAATTTATCGCTGAGTTAGTATGTTACTGATAGGGGCTGAATTGTCCCCCCTACCGTTCACATGTTGAAGCCCTAACCTCCAGCACCTCAGAATGTCTGTATTTGGAAACAAGGCCTTTAAAGGGTGATTAAGTTAAAATGAGGCCATAAGTGGGACCTCATCCAATTGGACCGATGTCCTTATAAGAACAGAAAATTCAAACACACAAAAAGACAAAAGGAACCCGCAGGCACAGAAAGACCCTGAGGGGGTGCAGCTAGGGGATGGCCATCTGCAAGCCGAGGAGTGAGACCCCAGAGGAAACCAACGCTGCCAGAACTTGATCTTGGATTTCCAGCCTCCAGAGCTGTGAGAAAATAAAGTTCTGTTGCTCAAGCCACCCAGCCTGTGGTACTTTGTTATGGCAGCCCCTGCAGACCAAGACAATTACTATGCAGTCTGAAGAGCTCTCCCCGGTTAGTCTTTCCCGAGCCTGTGCTGGGCACAGCCCGGACCGCGGGCTCACACACCGAGACTCTTCTGCGTATGTCCACACCGTACACACGGACAGGTGCCGCCGGTCAGGGAAGAGAGCTGGTCAGGTTCAGAGGGAGGGACATAGAGGACACACAGTCCTTGCAGGGCCTCCTAGGACTGTGGGTGGGGAAAAGAAGCGGCTGCTGGGGGGCGCCTGGGTGGCTCAGTTGGTTAAGCGACTGCCTTCGGCTCAGGTCATGATCTTGGAGTCCCGGGATCGAGTCCCGCATCGGGCTCCCTGGTCGGCAGGGAGTCTGCTTCTCCCTCTGAGACCCTCCTCCCTCTCGTGCTCTCTGTCTCTCATTCTCTCTCTCGCAAATAAATAAATAAAATCTTAAAAAAAAAAAAAAAGCGGCTGCTGGAATGAGGTGGGGCAGGGCGCGGCCCCGCGTGCAGGCGACAGCGCGTGGGTGAGCTACTCCGTGTGCACAGCGCTCCGAGTACCTACCGCTCCAGGACTCTGCCAGGAGGCTGCAATCTCCATGTCCACCCCCCCCACCCCCATGAACCGCCATAGGGGTCCCTGACGTGAACGGCACCCTTAGAGGGGACACTGCTGTGCAGTGCACTGCCTGACCCGTAGATGGGATGGGACCATGAGGAAAGTGGCAGCAGCAATGAGAGGCGGGAGGCCAAAGAGACTGGAGTTCCATCTTCTAGGCGAGACCCCACAGCAGAGACTTGCAGTGATATTTCCTACCAACCCAACGGAATGGGAGACTGGAAGCAAAGTTGACTTCAACAAAAACAGATGACGTGGCCCTTCTCGCACGTTTAACGTTGTGAAATAAGATTCATACTTTATGTATGATTCAGAAGCAGGGTTCCAGCAGGAAACTGCCGGCATTCTCAAATGTAGTAACTAGGGATGAATGAATGGGATGATTTGCAAAGATGAGGCAGGGTTAAGAGAAACCAGCCAGAGACTCTGAGGCAACCTGGAGCTAGCGTCAGCTGGAATGGCCGCTCCCCAGCACCTGCTGGGGGTGTGGAGGGAGCAGTTTCAGGAAGGGCAGAAGCTCAAGGAGAGGGTCACATCTGCGTGCAGGAGCTATAGCCATCAGTGGAGGTGAGCGGCCATTGTCCAGCGGAAGCCTAGCAAGCAAGGAGCTGGGGGAATAAGTCCCCCAACCCCATTTTTTCACCCTCTGACCTCTACCGTAAGAGTCCTCACAGTGGAGCCCAGCCAGAAGCCCGAAGTAGGGTGAGAAGGATAGAGACAGAAACTGGAAGGCAAACAGGACAATCCAGCACACTTTCTAAATGTGCATCTTTTCGTCTAGTCCTCCAGTGAGCCTCTCGTTAAACCCTTACTTATAGATATAAAAGTTTAGGCTTAGGGAAGAGGTTAAGGGTTTTTGTCTCACTAGATCTAGAATGGGGAGTGACCATGTTTGTCTTATATCCAGTTATATCCCCAGTGCCTAGAAAAGTGCCTGGAATGTAGTAGGTGCTGACTGCATGTTTGTTGAGTGACTAAATGAGTGAACTTCTTCAAGAGCACACAAGTACTATGTGGTAGTGTGGGATTTGAACCCAGACTGTCTGATGACAAAGCTCACAGGCCTAAGGATCACATCAGTGTTCCTAAACCCAAGTCGATAGATCCTTATAAGTCTAAGAGTTTGCCAAGATAACTCCAAAACTTGGTGATTTTGTATCTTAATTTCAGTGATAGCCTTAAGAAGTAAATATTCGCATATCCTGGATGATCACCTATCCCATAAACAGAGACTGTTCTGAGATTTCAGTGCCCAAGTCTGTGTTTGCATTCACTGTCATACTGGCACAAAATGGTACCATTGTAATTATCTTCAGCTGATGAGAAAGGAACATGGGTGGACTTAATTCCTAAGTGATTCATAAGGGATGCCTGTAATGCCGAAGGACACCATAGAATACCGTAAAAACAAGAAAAAGAGGGGTGGGGCGCACACAAAAGAACAGGCACCAGGGGATCAGAGCCAGTGCCTCCTCATAGTCAGTGATTCGGGTTTAATACAAACCCCATCTCTCATACTAATGTTATTCTGAATTGTACTGCTTATGCAGTTTTAGTTTTTTAAAATTCAGTTTGTTTATATTTGCATAGGAGTTTAAATATAATTTTATGCTTAGTTTTGGTCAAAATATTATTTAAATTAACTCTTTAAGTGGTTTTCTTTTTAAAATATATTCAGGCATTGAGCAAGTACAGGAAATGCTACAAACCATGGTATGAACTGCTTGCAGCAAGAACCCAACAGAGGCAGCCCAGACTTAACTAGGGATGTCTGGGGAAAGGGGAAAATTTTGATTCCCCCCCAAAAGCTGGAAATACTTATTATTTATTGAGAATCTATTAGTCACTGCACTGAGTTTTTTTTTACATGTGCTATGGACTGAATTGTGTCTCCCCAAAATCATATGTTGAAGCCCTAATATGATGGTATTTGGAGATGGGAACTCTGAGAGATAATTAGGTTTAGATGAGGTCATGAGGGTGGTCCCTTATGATGAGATTGATGTCCTTATAGGAAGAAACACTACAGAGCTTGCCCCCTCTGCCCTCTCTCCCTGAGCCATGTGAAGACACAGCAAGAAGGCAGCTGTCTGTAAGCCAGGAGGAGAATCCTCACTAAGAACTGAGTCTGCTGCCACATTGAACTTGGACTTACCAACCTCCAGAACTATGAGAAATTTAAGCCACCCAGTCTATCGTATTTTGTTATAGCGGCCTGAGCTAGTACAACAAGTATCATCTCAAATCCTCCTAACAATTTTGCAATGAAAATATTATTTCCCCATTTCACAGATGAGGAAGCTGAGGCTCAGGAAGGTATGTAACTTGTCCAAAGCACACTAGAAAGAGAACAAGGATTAGTTTATAAAGGTTTGTGAATAAAGGTTTATGGATTTTTTGAAAGCTCTCTAAGTCCTTACTGATAGGTGACAAGGGTTAGTCCTACCATCTATGGTGAATGTCATACTGTTAATACTGTTCCTAGACCCACATGGAGACAGTCCAGAAACGTCCTCAACTTTGTACTGATAGATATGTGGACCACTATTACTAATGTGGGTGTCAACTGGGGTGAACCTGACAGTTCAGCTTTAATTATTTTAAAATTTTGAGCATATTTGAGCCTAACTTCTCTTCCCATGGAAAAGCATTAGTGTGTGAACAGAAAGTGTTCTCTAGTCACACAGCTAAAACTTGGCTGAAGGAGGACTATGGGAGCTCAGCTTGGCATTGCCATTCTAACCCCTTGTAGTGATTCTCCGATCCCCAGTGGCTAATGCAGGGTGATAGACAGCATAACAGGTGACTTCACAGACAGAAGCAATTAATGACACAATCCCTTGTAGGTATATGGTGCTTCAGAGTCCGCAAAGAACATTCACATACGTCATCTCACATATAAACTGAGTCTCAAAAGGTTAAATAATTTGTTGAAGGTTCGAGTCCAGATCTTTAGAGAGACTCAAAGTCTGGTGCTCATTTTTGCTATTCTATTGGTTGCCCCAGTCTGGAGCGTGGGCTCCTCAGAGGCCATCGTGTGCTTGCAAAGGAATCTATACCAGCATATGCTTGAATTAAAGGAATGTAAATTCCATGAAGGCAGGGGTTCTCTAAGTGGTTAAAAGCCAGGGCTCTGAACCTAGATTGCTGGGTTCCATTAGCTAGCTGTGTGACTTGGGGCAAGTACCATAACCTCTCTGTGCCTAACTTAAAAAATGTATATTAATATATAATATGTAATATTTCCTCATTTAAAATGTGTATTAATATAAAGTATGTAATAATTTATAGTAAATTAATAATACCTACATTATAGTGTTTTAGGAGTAAATTAATGAATATATATAAACCTTTTATAATGCTTAGAACAGAGAGTACATAGAAAGTACTCAGTATATGCCAACTATAATTATTACTACTCACTGCTGAGTTAGTCAGCATCTAGATTAGTGCCTGATAAATAGTGTACCCTTCAAACACCTGTCAGATGAACTAAATAAATATCTAACAGAGGACTTCCCCAAATAATATCATGGAGAGGGAATCCTTAAAACAGTTTTACTTTAAAAACTAAAAAGAACATACCTCCCTGTGACAGCGACATCTATCCTTGAATTGACAACATTTCTAGGTGACTTCACATAGCTGGAAGAAAATTAATCTCGAATCACTTTTGGCTATGTAAAACAATTTCACGTGAGTGTCTAGAACAGTTTGGATGGCATCCAATAGGCCCTCACGAAGTATTTGTTGTTGATGATAAATAGATTATTTTGGGTCTGTTTTGAGCAGGAACAAGGGCGAAAAGAGGATCCGTTTCTGGAAAATAATTTCTGCAGAGACTTGGCAAGAGGAACACAGAAGGCTGGTCTCAACATAACTGATACTGAATGAGTGTTTCTTGTGGAGTGTCCATCCTCATAGTAGCAGAAGCAGACTCTATCCTGAGAATGGAATTACAAGAGACTTTTTTCCCCCTTTCCAAGACCCAGGACCTCTGCTTTTCCACAGTAATTCAAGAACCAGGGGATTGGAAATAGAGGTGGGTTTTCACCTAAGTGAGAGGCATAGGCTGGGCATGCAATGTATCTGCGCAACACTGTATGTCAGTTTACCCAGAAAGCCCTCAAACTGCGCCTCCCGTGATTCAGAAGAGACCATAACTCTGGCCAGCAGTGATCACAGATGTATGTGAGCAACTTTTCTAAAATCAAGAAATATTGCAGCTCAGGGAGTTTTTTGTTTGTTTGTTTGTTTGTTTTGTGGAGTGCTGTTTCTCTCTTTGCAATCAACGTTGCTTCCCTTTTCTTCTTAGACATTTTTGACTTTTATGAATTTACGTAGAAAATTACATTCTCGGAGCAATTGGAGTTCCTCCTTCCAGGATGGATTTGACCCCCCTGCCCTCCCCCACTGGGAATTTTCCCTGCGACAGGTTTGCAAAAAAGTACTTGGGGTCTTTTCAACACACGGTGACTGTTCACAAGGCACAATTGTTTGTCTTCAACTTGGAATTCCTCTCCACTGAGCCAGGAACAAAATCAAGGCGACAGAGGCTCTAAAATTCAGACAGGAAGTTCTGCCCTTTTGACCTGGGAAACCAAGAGGAAAGTGAGGAGGAAGACGATAAAGAAAAAGCCCAGGAGGAGGTCTGATATCTGCACCTCTTATAGACCTTCTACGTTTTCCCAACAAAATTGTTTAAGGTAGAGGTGGTCTTTTACAAGACTATTGATGAGCACCAAGTGAGCCCTGAGACACCCCCCTGTCCTGCCCCCCAGCTCCCATCCAGGCAGGCTCCTGGTTCTAAAACCCTGTGCATAACTATAATCAAGGCAAGTAGTTCGAAGAGCCAGGGAAAGAAACTCAGAGAAGAGTTGTGTGCTGTAGCCGTTCCAACAGAGAAGTACTTCCATACTCCAGGCTCCCATTTCCCACCTTTCTGCTCCCCCTCTACACATTCACGTCTTCTCCCTTCCTTCCTCTGTGGTGGCTCTGGCCCTGTGTCTATTTCTGGCTTGCTTGAACTGCACCCTCCTGCAATCCTTCCTCCTTCCTCTGTTCTTCCCCAGCCATCCCCTCCAAATCGATGGAGCTTTATTTAAACCACTTGTGTTCCATTTCTTTTCTTTCATTTCTATCATTTGTCCTCAGTGAGATTTTGAGAAACAGCATCTCCTCCCTGTGTGTTGCATCAGAAGCTACTGTACAAATTGTGGTTTATTAGGCTCACCAGTTACACATCCGGGGAAATGTTCCATCCACACCCAGGATAAACTAGGCTAAGATGAAATCCATCACCTCCACCCCTCCATCTTCTCACTTCCTCTAGGGCTTCTCTCGTCCTCCTTCTCCTCACCTGCCTGGTACCCCCAAACCAGATCTCTCCCTCTCCTCCTTCCCCCAAGGCCTATTGATATCACTGCAACACCTTTTAAGTGTGATTCTTCCTCTCTGTTCTCCTTGCCCTGCTTCAAGACCTGATCATCTCTCATGATCCTGAACTGTTTTCATACCTCCTGATCCTGCTTCAGCACCTTCAGTTCCTTCCCATTCCCATCAGACTCAACTCGCCTAAACACACATCTTACCACACCGCTTCCCTTATTCAAAAATCTTCAGCGGTGCCCTGTTCCTAAGGGCAAGTCCACATGCGACAGCCTGACATTCAAGGCTCTTCGCCGCCTGGCTCAAACCCGCTTTTTCTTTCTTTCTTTCTTTCTTTCTTTCTCTTTCAAGATTTTGTTTTTTTTATTAGAGAGAGAACATAAGCAGGGAGAGTGGCAGGCGGAGGGGGAAACAGGCTCCTCGCTGAGCAGGGAGCCCGATGTGGGGCTCGATCCTAGGACCCTGGAATCATGACTTGAGCAGAAGGCAGATGCTTAACCATCTGAGCCACCCAGGCGCCCCTCAAACCCACTTTTCTTGTCCCATCTCCCATCACATGCTAGGTCCTGGGTCACCGTGCATTGAATGAAAAATGTTTTGTCTTAAGATGTTTTGTCCCACAATTGTTGCAGCGGGGGTTCATGGCCGGGGCTCCAAACTGAAAATACATTGGCTCCTGACCCAGCTAAACACTGAGGCATGACTGCCCAGAGTTACTCATCTGGGACATTGCCAGGCCCCTAATACTAACTAGCTGTGTGACCTTTGGCCAGCCCTCACTTCTTCAGGTCTAGGTTCCCTCAATAGTACCATGAGGCCCAGATGACTTCAAAATTTTCTACTTAATGATGATGGATAAGATGTGCAGACCCTCTGAGCCAGACTTCATGGGCTGTGGTACATTGCCACATTGGCCCAGGTACTAGCCCTGGCCTCTCAGTTCTGTCTGAAGCCATCATCCCATTTAGGGATGAGATCAGACCCTGGGAGAACTGACTCATACTGCAGCCTCAGACAAGTCAGATTTGTACCAGAAAGCTCCTTTATGAATATGCAGTTGCAAGAAAACTTCCATCTGCTCTTCAGAACATCTTCTCCCTAGATTAATGGTACATGCATGTTAATATATTATCTAGATTTTTTTTCTTGGTAAGTAAAATTAGTTATCAAGAGATTGCCTGGGCATATGGATTCAGAATAAGAAAAGCTCATGGTCTAGAGTCCAGTGTTTCCAGACTGTGATAGGACCTGATGAGTTCCTTTTGTTCCAAGTATCTGCTAGGAGCATTTGATTACAAGCAACAGAAACTGATGTTGGTTGCATAAAGCAAGAAAGGATAATTGGGAGATTCCTGACTAGCTCATGGAGGTCTTCCCTGACCATGAGTCTGAAGTAGCCTTCCCAGCCGGTCGCCACCACATCACCCTACCTATTTCTTTCATAGCACTTGTCTAGTGTGAAATTATCTTGTTTACTTGTTTGTCATCGGTCTTCCTCATTAGACTGCTTGATCCACGAGGGCAGGGACATTGTTATTCCTGTTTGTAGCTCTATCTCCAGAACCTAGGACAGTGTCCAGCATACATGGTATGCTCAGAGAGATTTGCGGGGTGAAAAAATGAGTAGAAAGAGCTGAAAAATTAAGCCCTAGGAATGACTGGAGATGGAATGACCAGTAGCAGGAACCTCTTGTTTTGTAGGTAGTACCATGAATGACTTAACTCCAACTACATTTTTCTTTCCATGTTTTTGCTCTAGGTTCCCATGCACAGGATAGAGAATTCAGGTGGCCCAACTAGGATCACATGACCACCCTAGAGGCTGTGATGTTGGAGTCTTGGGATTGGTTGCACAGCAGAGCCTCACATGGAAGAGAGAAGGGCAGATCCTCAAAGAAATGGTTCCCAGGCAGACATCCATTGCCTTCAACCACGGTGATCATTTTTCTTCGAGACCTGTCAGTTGATATGGCAATTCTGCTCCCTAAAGATATCTCCATAATAGCTTATTTGTCAATTATCACTTTTCCTGTCTCCATGGGCTCCACCTAAGCAGGTCTTACCCACTCAAAAGTCTCACCTGCTCAAAGGAGACAGACAGACTCACTCTGCTAATGTGATCTATGTACTCTGCCTAGCATATCCCAGTACATCTTTTTGTACATTTGTTTCTTATTTTTTAGCCCATGAATAAAACATACATCTACTTTACATTTGAAAAATGTGTGCTTTCACTTAACCCAAAGTCCTTGTTTTCTGTAAACCCACATTCGGATGACTTTGTTGTGGCTAATTCTATTAGTTGTCTACCCAATAGCCACTGAGGGCTGCAATCCACCCAGTCCTAGGGATGAATCCTAATGGAAGCCCCTAACTTCTTTACCCATAATTGGACTAGAGGTGACATGTAAACCCAAATCTGGGCTGTGAGAAAAATGCAAATTCTGTTGGGGACTTCTGGAAAGATTTTCCTCCCTGAGAGGGTCACAGGGAGAAAAGGGTTTCTTGTACCTTGTAGCTTTTCCTCATTCTTCCTTCCATCCTTCTTTTTTTTTAAATAACAAACTCTTCCTCCCTTTTTGATGGAGATGCTTTCATGTAGAGATTTGACAGTTGGAGCTGTGGCAGCCATCTTGCAAGTATGAGGTGATAAATATAAGAACAAAATGCAGGAAATGGTTGAGTAGAAGAAAGCAAAAGCCTGAGTCCTTGATTTCACTGTTGAAGTATAGAAATCAACCCTGGATTTCTTAAGTAAATAACACCCTTTGTCGGGCCCACTGTAACTTGTAGTTGAAAGCATTCCTACCTGATAGACCTGTGACAAACAACTCCTTCTTCATCTTAATGCTAACTTCTTGGCTTTATCACACTAGAGATGCTTCTGTTGTGTAGTAGTGGGGTTTTACTTAGCATTAGTGCGAAAGTTAAGTCTAAGGAAGAGCTTAAAATTTCACTGTGTTTTGTTATAAATGCTTCTCATGATTTATATTTATTTCTTATGAAGTGATTATTATGAATACCTACTTGAAAGAATACTATGACTACTCATACAGATATCTTACATGTAAAAATGTTACCTAAATTTTTTATCAATTTCACATTACAATTTAATAGACTCCAACCTGTGGTAATTTCAGAACTTCTATACAGAAGAGGCTTAAAAGTGGCAATTAAAAGGGAAGTGGGGGTGCGGTCTTGAAAGTGCATTTGCGTCACACTTTTAAGATTGAAAAGCGACTGTCCATATCATGAAACAGATGGAGCTAAGGCAGTCTCAAGCACCTCCATCTGCCCCCCATTGCTAGTATACCTTCCACCCTCAAAACCAACTGCTTAAGGAATATGACTTCCCTCCTGGAAGTCAAAGTATCAGTTTTGAAGATCTTACAGCATGGGTCTTCAAGACTAGAAACCCAGTGGAATAATATGACTTTACATCTGTGTTGCCATTGATGCCGACCAAATCACTTCACCTTGCAACACTGGATTATCACTAGCATTTCCCATAAAAAGAGATTCAGGCGCAGAGGGTTTAAATGACTGCTCAAAACACACAGCTAGCCAGCAAAACCAGCTCTACAACTCTGGTGTCCTGATCCTTACTCTTCCTACTGCATCAAGTGGTTCTCAGCTGAGGGATGGGGTCTTTAGGATCTAAAAGAGTATGGCTAAAAAGGAAACTGTCCTGGCCCATTCAAAGGAGGCTTTTTTAAGAGCATACCTTTTCTTACCAGAGAAGAGGAACGGAAAACCAGGGGGCTTGAGGGGGGAAGGGGGTGGTCCAATCACTCAACAGATTTGGAAGGCTACGGATTAAATACCCACCTTCATGTTATCTCCATGTATTCCTCTAGAATATTATCTGTCTTCCGTCCCATAGTTGCCTAAATGACACAGACCAGTCTTATCAGAACAAATACACCAGAAGGAACTTCAGATCTTGGAGCAGAGAGAAGGCGTGTGCAGACCATATGTCTCTCTTTGTACAAGTGGTTTGGAGGAGAATGTTTCTAATTCCTCTAGAGGAGTGGGATCTGAGGGAAGGTTTCTGTGTCCCAAAGAAAGGGAAGAGTGTCTTCAGGAGCAGGTTCATAGACCAAGTGAGCAGAGGGTTGTGAGTCAAAGTCAGCCCTGGGTTTTCCAAGCCCAGAGGAAAACTAAGCTCCAGAAGAGACATGGGAAGTTAAGACAGGGCCAGAATGGGAGCAAAGGGAAAAGAAAGCAAAAGGAAAACTCATGTTGACAGACTGACTGAAAAGTTTTATATATAAATCTGAGGAGAAGGAGATTCTGACTTCTCAGATCAGGACCAGGGCAATGATGTAATCCGCATACGTGAGACACAGTGGCCTGGCAGACATGCCAAGCATGTGGGCTGAAGAGGCCTGGGTTATTCCAGGTTGCCATGGTTTTTAGCCAAAAGTAATAGAACCAGGCAGGAAAAGCAGGCAGCCTTACGCTTCAGGGATGTCCACACACACTCTGAGGTGCAGGACAAAGGAAGCTTGTTCATTCACTTACCATATTGAACCACGGTTGAGTGTAACCTTTAAAAGCACAAAATTTGGAATCAGACAGACTGGAGTTTGAGTCCTAGCTCCACCATTTACTTGCTGTGTGGTTTTGACAAAGTGACTTAACCTCTCTGTGCCTCATAATCCTCATCTGTAGGCTCATCAGAGCACCTAATTGATAAGGCGATATGAGAATTAAATAAGATGTATTTTGAAAGGTGCTCAATCTTAACCTACTCTTTTTCATAGTTAAGTATATATTGAGGTAAACAGCAGAGGAATAAAAGAGGAGAGGTAAACACTGATTTTATACACATAATAAAATGCCAGCCAATAAATGAATGGGAAAGAAGCGAAGACTAAGAACAGGGTCTGGACCATCAGTGATCGAGAAGAAAGCAGATGTACTTGTCCTGAATGCTTCCACTGAGGAAACTTTTGGTTTGTATTAGATTTGGATCAGGTGAGAAATTTTGACCCTCCTAACTACCACCTGGAAGGAAAAAAGAAGGTGACGACACAAATTTTCAAATAAGTGCTGGAATGTGCAGATAATTTCTTTCTTTATAAAAACAACATTGTAACATTTTTAAGACCACTCCAGAAAGGGCTGTACCACTTACTAACTGCATGACCTACGGCCAAGTTATTACATTTCCTCGCACTTTCTTTTCCCCATCAAGAGTAAAGTGGGGGTAATAACAGTACCAAGTGCATAGGGCTGAAGTGAGGACCAGTTCAGTGAATAAGTGTAAGGCTCTTAGGAGAGAAGGAGAAGTTGCAGAGTCTTAGCCCACGTATACCCCACCGCAAAAGCAATCCCTGCATTGCGCAAGCATTACCCACTCACCCACTGTCCTTCTATCCAGTAGTGGCCACATTTACTATTTTGTATGAATTCCTCAGACCTTTTTCCGTGCACACATAGTCATGTAAATATTCATTTGTTTCTCACAAAAGGGATCATTATGTAATATTTTCTTATGATCAGCTTTTCCACCTCGTAGCATCTGGTGAAGGTCTTTCCATTGGTCAGCCTCCACCGACTTCGGGGATGATCATCATTGGTCCTGAGGTTCTCAGCAGGGTCAGTCCCAGTTTCAGCTGCTTCTTCTCATCTCCTGCTCCTTCTCGCTCTCCCAACCATGCCTGGCACCTCTGCTCGCTCACCTGCCACCACCTTGTGGGTTCTCCAGGCCTACTGGCCCCTTAATGTCATGCAGCTCCCCCAAAGGAGGGCCCAGTCAGGGAAGTCTAACTTCCGTTTGTTGCCCACCTCTCAGTTTCCCAAAACAGCACCAACCAAGTCTGTGCATGGTTAACAGACTTTTTGAAGGGTTAAAAATAAGAAATGAAATGTCGAGAGAAAAATAAAACCTTAAAATTTGTTGTTAACTCTGTTTCTTGAGTCCAAGCCAGGGGGCAATACACCCCTCATAAGGAATTCCTTCCTTGCCACACCCCATCCCCACTCTGGCCCCCCAGTTTTCTGGCTGGAAACAAGCTTCCTCCTTGTTCCCCTCTGCCCTGTCCACAGCATTACCCAGGCAAACTGGCAACCCTTATGCTAAGTTCAACCATCAGAGGTGGTTTGGCCAGAAAGGTGCTTAAAATTTTCTTTTGAATGAGGTGTCATCATTTGAAAACCAGGAGATTTTATGGAAGGAAAACTTCTAAACTCATTTTATGAGGCCAGCATTACCTTGATCCCAAAATCAGACAAAGACCTCATCAAAAAGGAGAATTACAGAACAATATCCCTGAAGAACATGGATGCAAAAATTCTCACCAAAATACTAGCCAATAGGATCCAACAGTACATTAAAAGGATTATTCACCATGACCAAGTGGGATTTATTCCTGGGCTGCAAGTTTGGTTCAACATCCGCAAATCAATCAATATGATACAATACATTAATAAAAGAAAGAACAAGAACCATATGATCCTCTCAATAGATGCAGAAAAAGCATTTGACAAAGTATAGCATTCTTTCTTGATTAAAACTCTTCACAGTGTAGGGATAGAGGGCACATACCTCAATATCATAAAAGCCATCTATGAAAAACCCACAGCGAATATCATTCTTAATGGGGA
>NC_138373.1:137742184-137766703 GCF_054177405.1 Leptonychotes weddellii | reverse complement strand
AAAAAAAAAGGAAAAGAAAATCAGGAGATTTTACATACAAAACTAGGTTTCTGGCTTCTCTTGAATGATGGAAAGCTCTGGCCACACTGGAATGACATAGATGGAACACACGTCTGCCAGGTGGCCTTGGGCCCCACTAGTTTCTATCAGAGGACGCTGGGTTTATTGGGGAAAAATAATATGCTATCAACTCTGCACATTCACTGAGAACTTGCATTAGAATCTTCCTCTCTACCCAGATGGCTGCCATGGTCTAGGTGATTTCAATATCCAGGAGGCCTATCCACATCCCACCTGAGGCCAAGGACAGTGGGGAGAAAGCAGCCTGCTCCAAGGTGGTGTGGAAGAAGGGGGATCCTTGAGGAGAGGGTATCCCCCAAGGGAATCTGAATACCAGGATGGAAAGGCAGGATCGCTGTTGGGAATGGTCACAGCCTTTTGTGGAAGTGGAGTAAACCGCAGGCAAGATATCTGAGGAGAGGCCAAGGCAAAGGTGAAGCTGGTAGAATTGACAGCTGGGAGGGTTAGTGGAGCCAGGATGAAGCAAGGCACAGCTCAGGTCATTCAGAACTCATTCCTGGGACAGGACAGGTGAGGTTTTCACCATTTCACACAACACCAGCAAGATCATGGGAGCAGAGCATGTCCCCACAGCTGTGTGGGGTGGCCCTCACTTCCGCTGTCCTTGTCATCACCTCACAGTGTTCTCTGTCAGCCATCTTTAACCTCCAGGCTTCAGACCACAAATGTCTAGCCTTTCACCTCTCTTGCTGAGAACTCAAAGTCTACTAACCCTCTTTACTTTAATTCCTTCCTGCCAAGCCTGGATTCTACCAGTTATCAGGTTGACCTTGGGTGCTCTGCTCCTTCACAACTTTTTCTTCCAACACCTGCCCTCCAAACCACCAACCTTCACTCACCCAAAACCCCTCTCCACCCTACACTGGGGTCACCGAGCACTGCTAAGTCATCCAGTGCCTCACCCAACATCCAACTTCACTAAGCCTCCTACTGCACAAGATTATGACCTTGAAATGTTCTCCCTACCCTGCCTTCAGCTTGTCTACATATCCACCCATCTTATTTCTGTCCCTCCTAACTCAGTCTGTGCTCCTATTCCTGGGACCCCATCTTCTCTTATCCCCTCTGCTATTTGTTCTTTCAGTAAGCCTGTCTCCCATATCTTCAACTTTTCCCTCTCTCCTAGTCTTGCTCAGACCTTAAACATATCCACATTTCTCCCATCTTGGAAGAGAATGCCCGGGAACTTCGGTGGAAATGACTACAGAATGATAACATTCAGGGTTCTAAGGAAGGAAGGAGAGAAATCAGTGAGATAAAGAAAACAGGCTGCAGGAAGGTGCAGTTCTTCGAGCTCAGGGTTTTGGCAAGAAAAAGCCAATGGGAATGAAATCTGAGGGACAAAGGGTCTGAGCGAACAGGATGCCCTTTTCACATCATATACTAAATTCGTCATAATACCCTTCTTGTGCATAGGGCTACATAGCTCACATGCAGTGTTTTATCCAGTTCTCACTTCAGTGCAGTGAGATAGGCATGGGTGAGACCGAGCGGGTAAGGAGTGGCTGGGGGGCTCTGGGAGGTGCGGGCACTGAGTGGGGGGCGGGGCCGGATATGCACCAGAAAGAAGGGGAAGGAAATCTCTAGTGGCTGCAGAGGTGGGGGTGAACCCGGGGAGGTGCTGGTGCAGCGTGGGGTGGGGGGGCAGAAGAGATCATTTGCATGAATGCAGCTGAAACAGGTTTCCTTGGACCTGGGAGTGACTGTATAAAGAAATAATTCATCTTTAAGGAAAACCACAGGGGTGCTATTGAAGGAGGAAAACAATGCCATTATTAATGGTTTATGTGACAACCCAGTGCAAAATCCGTCCTCAACCTAGGAGCTTAAGAAGGGAGGTGCCAGGAAACTAGCCCTCTTGGAGAAATGTTGAAACAAAACAGGACTGTGAACAAGTACAAAAGCACAGACTTTATAAAAAGAACGCCAGGGCCACTAACCAAAACAGGTGTCCCCATCCGAGCTCTGGAGGTGAGGCCAGGAGGCTTACCCCTACTTACAGGCCCTCCCCAGCCATGTACCAGCTGGGTGATCTAGAGCCTCCCTGTCCCTCTGTTTTCTTCCTCTTGATAATCGGGCTGCTCAGGCTCCCTAACAGGTGTGGCAGGAATCAACCAAGATAGTGCATGAGCAGGTGTTTGGGGAATGACAAGTTCTTGTGCCAATGGAAGCCAATAGGCTGAAAGAGGCGAAAACTGGTGAAGGAGAGTCCAAGGAGCCATGGCACTCCACCACATAGGGCAACACGGCTCTGAGTGTGAGGATGGGCTGAGTAGAGCCATCCCAAGAGGAAGTGAAACTCTTAAGGCTGGGGGGGGCGGGGCAGAGGGCGGAAAGATACAGCTTTTTAAGGGAACTGCATCTCCACTAATAAAATAAACCCAGATCTTTCAGGGTCAGCCCTGGCAGGGGATTCTCCACCCAGATTTCCTTCTTGGCTACCCCAGAGGACCAGTGGTGGATTTTATTTAAAGACTCCACAGAGTTCTTGCAAGATGAAATCTTAGTCTTGTATAAAGGGAAAGGATGACTCCAGGAACTATAAATCGTCTGCTCGTCTAGAGAGGCTGCAGTAGATAGTAGAAAAAGCAGAGGCTTTGAATCTCGGCTGATCCGGGTTCAAATAAGCCTCTTGGTGGCTATGTGCTCCTGCATGCATTGAGAAACTCTGGTCTGGCCCAAAGCCGGGTCTTTATCGCTCTTTCCACTGTATCTAGCCCATAAGCCAAGCGAACCCAACTGCACTTGCAGAGTTGTTCGTGCCCAGAAGCAGCCAGTGGAGAGAAATATGCAGTGGTGACTCAAATGTGCTAGTTCAGGGCTGTTAACAATCTTTGTCTGAAGCTGGAGTAATTCATTTAGAATGTGTTTATTAGTCACAGAGGACATCAAGTTTGGCGGTTGTATAACATTTTGGAGGAGAGATCATGCCCTAAGTCACCTTGACAAACAAGAGAAGTAGTTTTCTAAAAGCAGAATGGAATCCTTATTGGCAAAAAATTAGTGAGGCTTACAGGTCAAAGAAATGACCTGAAGGCCACTGAGGACTAAAATTTACACACGGCCTATGGTCAGGACTAGGAGATACTGAGATTGAGACCATCCTTCCACGTTCCTCAGGCCAAGCAAGGCCATTTTTAAACCACTCAGTGTAGGGCTTTGCATTTTAAGAGAGATGCAGAGAAATCCATAGAAAAGCCACAACAATAGCTGGAAAATAAAAAGAGGGGTCTGAAAACAGGCAAAGGAGTCTGGGTTTTTTTAACGTGGAAAAGAGAGAACTGAGTGTGCGCCGTTTTGAACAAGAAAGATCATCACAAGGGGAGAAATGGCCATCTGTTTTCCATCTCCGTGGAGGAGCAAATTATAGGAAATGGGCTGAGATTGTAGCACAATGGCGGTTGTGAGAACAACAGCGTTTCCTAACTGGACCCTGGAACAGACTTCAGAGGAAGACAGTTCAATTCTCATTACTCAAGTTTGCTAAAAATAGGTTAAGTATTGACCTGACCCTAGATGGGGGGCTGTACGTGATGACTTCTTGAGCCCCTGTTTTTACCATTCTTTTTGCCTGTGTCTTCACAAAGCACAGTCAATTCACTGATGGGGGACAAATTCGGTTGTTTCATTGTATGGCCCATGTAAGCTGGTTTCCTAAACCAGCCATTTGATGGATTTTGATTGATTATATCATTAAATTGACTGGTGGTTTTAGAGTCATTTTGACATGGCCTGTAATGTTATAATTTTTGTTTTACTCGTTGAGCTTGGACATGAACGCATAAATTATATTATGCTTGTGGATCATCAAGCCGGCCTCACATTGATCACAGTGTTTAGAGCTCAGTACTCGGAGTTGCTGGATTCTACAACGAGGATACCAATACACACAAACTACATACCCTGAACCAGCCATTCCGATCAGAGTAAACAAGGTGAGGAAAGAGTCCCAAGCTTGCAATTTGTTCCAAGGGTGTGTTCTTTGTATCTAGAATGTATCACTGTGTTAATGTGGAAGCCAACATCTGAGTTTGAATGTGGCAGGTAGCGGGCTGGAAAAGAAGATGTGAATCCTGTTTCTAGAATTGAATAGAAATGAATCCATTCCATTTTCAAGTGAATTTATGCAATTGCCAATAGAAAAGGATTCAATCCATCAAAGTCTCATGTCATGTACTGTGGGAGCATCCAGTTAGTGTGTTTCTTTGGGCTTTCTTATGCATATACTTAACTTTCTTATGCTTACACCCTAAGTGAGCAGGAACGTAGATTGACTTTGTTATCCACTGAATTTTTAGCTTCTCTGCTAAAAAAACATAACTGCAAATGTTCATATTAGAGGCACCAGTAACCAGTAGCTTCTTGGTGTTCTTAAAAGGTACAGAAAACTAGCAAAACCATTGATGTGGATACAACTTAGGGAATTCAGTGAGAAATAAGTCAAGGCAGAATTCTACACAAAGTCTTGTTGATCTGTCTTTTTTCCCCCCTGTGGCAGGATTGCTGGCTGTCCCCTAATAGCCAATCTGCCCTTCATCCTTTGATAATACAGCCTCTGAGTTTTAGTCAGACACATGATATTTCACTAAAGACTACATTTTCCAGCTACATCCCTTGCACCTAAATGAGATAAAGAATAATTCTCAGCTGATGGAATGTGGGCAGAAGTGATTTGGGCAGATGCAATGTGTGCCATTTCTGGTCCATGACCTTAAAGGGAAAGGATAACATCACTCTCACATCTTCCTTCTGCCCTTCCTATAGGATGGGATGCAGATGTGATGGCAGGGCCTGGAGCAGCCATCTTCAACTATGAGATGGAAGTCCTCTGTTGAGGATAAAGGAGAAACACGAAGGAAGAAACTCAGATTTCCATTATCATGGAGCCACCACATTAGCCTTAGACTATTTACACTTTGACTATTACAGGACAGAAAAACAAACTTCATTTTGTTTAAGCTACTATTACTTTGACTTTTGTAACAGTAGCCAAACTGGTATCCTAACCCTAAACCTTTGGGTACCAGAAACTTAATGTTAGTAATTTAAGTATTTTTGCATTCAGTGAAAAATACACAGTTTGGGATACATAGATAAACAGTACACACACGTACATGTATGTAACACACACACAATACTTGAAATGTATTCACTAGGAACTTCATGAAGACCCCCAAAGAACTGATTGTAAACAATTCACCCCACACTCTGCAATGTGAACTACATACAACGAGCTTTATGTTTTTATATATAATGAACTAACAGACAGAGAATGAATGGAAATGAGCCTTCTAGTGAGGTGGTGAAGAGCACATGCTCTGTCAGCCCGGCTGAACGAGCAGGCTTACCCTGTGAGTGTCCAGGTTACCCCTTCCATATGAAAGGGGTAATAACTGTTTCTACCTCTTTGGGCTATTGTGAGGACCACAGGAGATCATGCAGCTTAAGTGCTTAGAATCCTGACTGGCACGTAAGCACTGAATACATTTTCACTACTGCTGTAATTCTTTGTTCTTCTTCACTGAGTGGCCAGTGATAACACTAAAGAAATGTGGCTAAGAGAACAGTTCTAGATTGCTCTCGACCTACTTGTATGCTTTGCACATGGTCTTATCCATGACATCTGATCCAAAACGTTTATTTCTTGCCTTGAAAGAATGAGTGCCAATCTTTGTTCATGCACGCAGGCCAGGTACTGTATGAACTACTGTCTCACACTATTTCTGTAAATTGATTTCTAAAGGACACTTGAACGATAGCAATGGAAGTTCACACATAGCTGCAGCCCTCTGTCTCTCTCCCTGGAGCCATTTTATCTGGGTTCTCTTTGCTGCGGACAAGGTTGTAATTATTCTCTTCTCCAGTGGCCACAGCTGTTTCTCCTGGTGACAACTGGGGCTTGGAGAGGCAGATTTACTGAGAGATGAATGGAATTGAACCTTCATTTGGGCAGGCCCCTGCTATGGCTCCAAGGGTTGCCCTCTAAGCTTGCAGGCGCCTGACATAGGGGGGCACAAAGCTGATCCCAGATTAGAGGTCACCCCCTTGTCCTGGTGTGGTGCTGGTGTTTCAGGAAGGGTTAGTTGGCAGCCTGAACCATATTCGCATCCACCCAGCACCCAGGTCCCCCTGGCCCTGGTGGGCCTCACGGAACATTCCAATGTTACCTTTGATCGTTAGAAGAGAAGTTTGAACTAGATGCTGCTCTGCTCTCTGCTCAGAAGCTATTGTGACCAGGCTTCGTGGCTACCCCAGGACTAGCAGGAGCGTGGAGTGAGTGGCAAGGACCTGGCCCAGTTGGACCAGCTGCTGTGGCAGCTGCTATCAAAGACCACCATTGGAGCAAGAGTAAGAGGACATTGCAGGAGGAGCATGGCCAAGAAAAGATTCTGAAATGCAAAGGAACTTTTCCAAATCATGAGCATTAAGGAAAAAAAATAACCATGCAAAAGGAAAGACAGGATTATCTTCCTACTCCCTATAGATGGCCATTTTACAACACTGTTGTCATATGGAGAGGTAAAAGAGTAGGCAATCAAAACTGTGGGGAAAGATAATATTGTCAAGGTATCCCAGGTGGTCAATTAATAAATAAAATATTGTTATTTTAATGGATTTTGTTGTGTTTATGGTACGTGTCAACATTTTAAATTTTGTCAATCCTCATTTCATATCTAAATTTGTACTTCTAATTCTGCACTTTTCCTTAAAGAGGGTCTCCAAAATTGGGTAAGCTGCAGGACCCATAACCCCTGAATTTTCCTTCCAGGAGTTTACACCACTTTGGTAAGAAGAGAACTTCTTGATTGGTGTTTTAGAAGAAGATGGACTAACTGTATCACATGATACCTTCTGGGCAACACCATTCATCAGCCTCCAGAAGCAGGAACTCAGGCATCCCTAGCAGACTAGCAGATGCTCAGGTTGGGATGTTATTAGGAGTGTTACTGGTTAACCTCCAAGAGGTGATAAGAGTGAGCTGTGTATTTCTTTTTGATCCTTTGCAGTTCTCTAAACATCATGAATGCACACCCATACTTCCTGTCTAACTGTAACTAAAAAATCAAGAAAATATCTTCTTCCATTTTTGGCCTTTCTGTCCTCAGAATCCCAGTGGGACACACTCTATTGCACTGAGCACACTGACCATGAACTCCCTTCTGACCCTGTCTGGGAAAAGTCATGATCCCATTGTCCACATGCCCTTCTATTATTCTCCTGCTCCATAAAGAGTTGTTGAATGGACTAGAATAGTCCTATTTCTAAACCAAGCATAGTGAATAGGCTGAAGATCTGGTGATGGTCTTTGCTAATTTTATCATATGCCCTTTCCTTGGAAAAGAAGCTGGAGAGGGTGTAGGAGGAAGTGAGGATGGGCCAGAGGCAGAGAGAAGGATGAAGCCTACTTGTTGTAGATGGTAGAATCAGCCACGAAAGTGTGTAATTCCCCATTCCTGTGACCCAGTCCATAACACAGAACCTTTCATTTGAGTTCCCCACATTCGGGATTGCCACCCAACGCCAAGCATAATCTACACAAGAGCCAGAGTTATTTTTTATAATCAGATCATATCACCTTTTTGCTTAAAACCCTCAAATGGCTGCCCGTTACAATGAAAATAAAAGCCAGACTCTATATTATGGCCTACAGGACCTTCCACAATGTGATGATTGCTTTTGACTACCTACTGTCTGCCATGATGACCTCATCCCCTACATTCCCCATCCACAGGCCATCCATGGTTTAGCCTTCCTTCCTTCCTTCTTCTCTCCCTCCTTCTTTCCTCCTTCTCTCTCTCCTCCCCTTCCTTCCTCCTTTCATTCCTCCCTTCTCTCCCTCCTCTCTCGCTTTTCTCTTTCTATGTATATAAGTCTTATTGAGATATAATTCACATATCATACATTTCACCTACATAAAGTGTGTAATTGAATGGTTTTTAGTATACTCAGAGCTGTGCAACCAGCACCACAATCAATTTTAAAACCTATTCATCACTCTGAAAAGAAACTGTACCCATTAGAATTCACTCTCTATTTGCCCCACAGCTCTAGGCAACCACTAATCTACTTTCTATCTTTATAGATTTGCCTACTCTGGGCATTTCATATAAAGGGAATTATATAGCCTCTGGCCTTTTAGGTCTGGCTTCTCTCACTTGGCATGATATTTTCAAGTTTCATTCATGTTGTAGCACCTGTCAGTACTTTATTCCTTTTTATAGCTGAATAATATTCTATTATATGGATGTACATTCTGTTTATCCCTTCATCAATCAATAGGCATTTTGATTGTTTCTACTTCTTGGTTGTTATGAATAATGTTGCTGTGAGCATTTGTGTATACTTTCTTGTGTGGACATATGTCTTGAATTCTCTTGGATGAACACCTAGGATTAGAATTTCTGAATTATATGATAACTCTAGATTTAACATTTTGAGGAACTGCCAGACTCTTTTCCAAAATGACTGCATTTTATATTCCCACCAGCAACCAATATACAGGGGTTGAAATTTCTCCACATCCTTATCAACACTTATTATCTGTTGTTGTTGTTGTTATTGTAATCATAGTTGGTGTGAAATCATTGAGGTCTCAATCTGAGTTTCCATAATGGTTAATGAGGTTGTTCATCTTTTGGCCATTTGTATAACTTCTTTTGAGAAATGTTTATTCAGATCCATTTTATAATTGGGTTGTTTGTCTTTATGTTGTTCAGTTGTGAGAGTTTTTTTAATATATTGTAGATACTTGACCCATATCAGATATATGATTTGCAAATATTTTCTGTCATTCTGTGGATTGCCTTTTCAGCTGATCATCAGTGATTAGATAGAAATACCATATGATCCAGCAATCTACTTCTGGGTATATATCCAAATGAAATAAAATCATTATCTTGAAGATATATTTGCATTACCATGTTTACCACTGCATCATTCACAATCGCTAAGATATGGCAACAACCTAAGTGTCCATCGACAGATGAATGGATAAAGAAAATGTGGTGTATATATTCACATACAGACATACATACAGTGGAATATTATTCAGCCTTGAAAAAGAAGGGAATACTTTCATTCACAACAACATGAATGACCCTGGAAGACATTATGCTAAGTGAGCTAAGTGAAATAACCTAGACACCAAAAGACAAATACTGCATGATTTCACTTCTATGTGCAATCTTAAAAAAGAAAAAGAAAGAAAAAAGAGAAAAAGAAAAGAAAAAGCTGAACTCAGAGTCACAGAGAACAGAATAGTGGTTACCAGTGGCTAGGGGGTTGAGAGGAGTGGAGATGCTGGTCAAAGGGCACAAATATTCAGCCATATGATGAATGACTACATTCTGGAGATCTGATCCAACGCACAGCATGGTGACTACAGTTAATAATAACGTATTATATACTTGAAAACTGTTAAAAGAGTAGATCTCAAATGCTCTCACCACACACACACAAATGGTAACAATGTGAGGTGATAGATATGTTAACTAGCCTGATTATGATAATCATTTCATAATGCATATGTATATCAAACATCAAGTTGGGGCGCCTGGGTGGCTCAGTCGGTTGGGCATCTGACTCATGATCTCAGGGTCCTGGGATCAAGCCCCGTGTTGGGCTCCTGCTTAGGGAGAGTCGGCTTGTCTCCCTCTCTCTCTCTGTCCTTCCCCCCCCCCACTCTCTCTCTCTCTTTCTCTCTCTCCAAAGTAAATAAACCAATCTAAAAAAGACCCACATCATGTTGGACACTCTAAATATATACAATTTTTATTTGTCCATCATCATCATTTAGAAACTGTCATAGTTATTTATTCAGAAAGAATCATCAGTTGGATTCTAAAATTACTCAGTAAAAGTTTGATGAGGAAATATCTGTTATAGATTACTTATTAATTATAAAGAGAAAAATAGTTATTTTACAATAGAGAAATTTGGCAGACACCATCTTCACCATCAAAGTTAATATATCACAGGGAATGGAATTGACATGACATATCTCATAATATGCAGTGAAAAGAAACAGTATTACTTCTGTGGTATTCCTGCCAAAGATATATTACCTGAATCTAATCATGAGGAATCTCAGACAAACTGGAACTGATGAACATTCTACAAAGTAACTGGTCAGTACTCTTAAAAAATGTCAAGGCCATGACACAGAATCTGAGGAACACTTACAGATTAAAGGACACTAAAGAAACATGGTAACTAAATGTGCCCGGCCACCCTGCACTGGATCTGGGACAAGAAAAATAAATTGTTTTTGCTACAAAGTAAATTATTGGGACAATTGGTGAAATTCCAATAAGGACTGTACTTCAGAAAATATGGTATCAGTTTCAACTTCCAAATATGAAAACTATACTGTAAGATAACATCTTCATTCTTGGGAAATATACACTACAGTATTTGGGAGTAAAGGAGCATCATGTCTAAACTTACTCTCCAACGGTTCAGAAAAAAATAGTGCACCCACAAGTACACACACACACACATACACACACACAAAACGACAGAATGACAAAAACAATTAGGTAATTGTTAACACTTGGGGAATCTGGAGGAAGAGCATACAGGATCTTTGTATTCTTCCTGCAACTTTAAGTTTGAAATCATTTCAAAACAAAAATTTCCAAAATTCAAAAAGGAGTATCTCATGTCTCCCAAATCCCATATACAGGGAAGGATCTCCACTGTGGTGTCTTCCACAGTGGGTGGAACATGTATTATTACTGGTAAAAATGGATTGCAGATCGATTAATTGGCAATCAGAGTGCTTTACTTATTCTCTTTTGAGTCTTATTATTATTTTTATAAAAAGCAGCTACAATATAATTTTTAATCTCTAAATTAGATCCTGGGATAAACAAAGATTGTCCAGGGACAACAAGGAAGCCAAAATTTGTCAGTGGCTGACTCTAGGCTGGAACTGAAAGGTCCCCACCACCAGATCAGCTCTTGCTCTAGTGGAGTGTATTACCTTGTATAAAACCAGGTCACAGCCCCGAGGTTCCTATGAGGGGGGATGAAAAGGCACCTTGAGAACATGAACCAGCATGAGACTATTGTACTGTTAATAACACTGTTAGAGACTCGGGGTATGGTTAACCAAAATGAACAGTGCCATTTTGCATAAAAAACATTTTTAAAGAAAAAATAATATTTATTTGCAAGAAAAGCAAAGCCCCGTTGCTGGTTCAGGATATATGTGCATGTGTATATGTATATATTATATGTTTATGTATATATGTACAGATATGTATCTATGTGTGTATATGTATGTATGCATGTGTGTGTGTGTGTGTGTACGTAGGGTCATGAATTTTCCTCCATAAGATCATAAAGCCAAACTGGCCACTCTCTTGGCAAACCCCCATTTATTCAAATCTGATGCATCCTTCTGGGTTTTTCTTTTTAAAAGTAAAAAAAGAGAGAGAGAGATAGACCACGTACAGTATGGAAACTTTTTGTCAGTCTCTCAACTGTAGCAAGATTGTCATCTGCTGCCCTAAAGAATCCCTGCAGACAATCCCTGTGAGGTAAGATGTAGTGGGACAGAGTTTATTACGTTCCTATTACTTTTACTTAAAATATTCAGAGTATAGGAGAAATGTTGAAAGATTGTTGTATAAAGCACCTTTTCCACATACTTCCAGTTGCCCTCATTTAACTTCTTTTTCCCCCTAAATCAACACTTTGATATTAGTTTTGAGTTGAGGCTCATATATATATATATATGTAAACCTGAACATTGTATTTCTATTTCCTTTTCACATGGAACTTGTAATTATGTAAGTTTTTTTTTTTCTCCTGGTTGGACCTTGAAGGCATTAGGCTAGGTGAAATGAGTCAGAGAAAGACAAATACCATATGATCTCACTTATATGTGGAATCTAAAAAAACAAAAACCCCAAACTCAGAAGAAGATGTCGGACCCGTGGTGACGGAGGCAGGGATGGAACGAGGGGGAACTGGAGGAAAGTGGCCAAAAGGCACGAACTTGCAGCTACAAGATAAAGAAGGACTAGGGAGGTGGCGTATGACATGATGACCGTAGTCACCACTGCTGTGTGATCTATGGAATTGTTAAGACTATAGATGCTACTGGTTTTCCTCAAAGGGGAAATTTTTCTTCCTTTTCTTTCCGTTGTATCTCTATGAGGTGACGAATGCTGACTAAACCTCCGGTGGTACTCATTTCACAATATACATCAATCAAACCAGCGTGCTACACACCTCAAATGTGTACAGTGAGGTACATTGATTATTTTTCAATAAAACTGGGAAAAACACTTTTTTCAAGTGTGTCGAAAACAAATCAAGGAGCCGTTCTGTTGCCCGAGGCTGGCCTTTTATGTACACAATGGAATGAGAGTTTTAACGGGTCCCCTTTCCGTCTCGAATTGGTAATGTTGCAGGTACAGCTTCTATTTCAAATCAAGTTCTAAAACTGTCAGAGGTCCTCCCTGCCCTGCCCCAGTGGGTGGCCTGGACCCCTCAGAAACTGCTGTGCTTGGATCAAACTTTATTCTTCGGTTGAGACCCACACTCTCCTTCCCGAGAGCCCTAGGATGCCTTTCCCTGGAATGCTGGTGACAGTCCCTCTTTTTCAGCAGGAAGTGGTGAATTCCTGTTGATTCTGTAGCACCTGGGAGTTGGGGGGAAGTGGGTGAGTGAGGGGAAGAGAACGTCTGGCCCAGTGTTATTCTATCTGCTGAGCTCCTCACCACCAGGGCGCAAAGGAGCACGTTCAGAGGGCTTTTTCTTGGGGGTCAGGGGGAAGGCAGTGATGACAAGCTCTAGGAACACAACCCAACTATGGAAATTTTGTTTTTAAGGTCCTTGAGGGTCGGTCTGACTTTTAGTTCTTTCACAGAATAACTCCTTGCAGGTGCTTTTTAGAATCACAGGGTCATGAAATCAATGTAGTGGACTACAACCGTCAATTTTTTTAAAACGTCATAGATTATGCTAGCATAGACAATATCAAAGTGTAGTCAACCGCGGACTTGAGCCAGACTTGTTGAATCTGAACCCCCACTGTGTGACCACTAATTAGCTATGTGGCCTCAGGCAAATTACTTAACTTCCCCGTGCCTCAGTTTCCTTACCTGAATAAGAGTAGATACATACTTTATAGACTTATTGTAAGGATTAAATGCATTCATATGTATAAAGCACTCTCTCACTTACCTGTGGGGCAGTTGAGGATTGCTAATTGAGGTCAGGCTCAGCTGGGCAGCTTTACTTCAAGCTGCAGATTCCCCTAAGCTTGGCTCCTCACGGCTGGGCCTGGGGCTGCTCCGGAAGCTTCCAAAGCCCAGAGGCAACCACAAGACGTCAAGGCTCTTAGGCAATTAGTCTGGCCTTTGTGAGTTTTCGAATGCCCCAGAAGACAACTTTGTTGTTCTGGAAAGATATGCTTTGGGGCTACTTATTTTTGTAAGCCATATTTGATTTGTTGGAGTAACAAATTTAGAATCTTACTTCTTCTTCCCAGCATTTAAGTCACTTTTACAAATCTTATTATGTGATTTCCAAGGAAAATCTTAACAACTTGTTTTATGGGAGGCTTTGATTAAGGGTTTGTTCCATTTAGGCTTAGTTCACTAAACAACTTTAAAGGTTTTTAACTACATTTATAAATTTAATATACTTGATTTGCTTTTCAATGACAGCTAACATAGCCCTTACTATGTCCAGAAACTGTTCTAAACAATTTACATCATCAACTCCTGTAATTCTCACAGAAATTCCAGCAGATGAATCATATTATTCTCATCCCTATCTTAAATACAGGAAAACTGCGGAACGGAGGGTAATTCTCACAAGGTCATATAGCTAATAACATCTGAATTGCTTTGTGAACCATAAAGTTTGGCTCCAGAATCCAGGTTTTGGCTCCCACCCTCTATGTTAATTAACGAAGTATGAATTCATCAACTAAAAAAAAAAAAAAATCCTATTTCAGTCATTCTTGTAAAACCAATAAAATTAAACTTATAAATGTAGTGTAACCAGTTCAGAATTTTGTAATCGATTACAAAATTAGTTTTGTAAGCCTCTTACAAAAGTCTCTGAATATAGCATCTTGTCTTCCAACATACCAAATTCATTTAAGCTTTACAAGTACTGCACGTTATCGGGGCGCCTGGGGGGCTCAGTCATTAAGCGTCTGCCTTCGGCTCGGGTCCGTGATCCCAGGGTCCTGGGATCGAGCCCCACATTGGGCTCCATGCTCCGTGGGAAGGCTGCTTCTCCCTCTCCCACTCCCCCTACTTGTGTTCCCTCCCTCGCTGTGTCTCTGTCAAATAAATAAAATCTTTAAAAAATTTTTTTTTAAAGTACTACACATTACAAATGTTAAAATATCAAATATACACAGATTATTTCCAAATTTAACATTAAAAAAAAACCAATACTATGGATCTGATTTATGTCATCTCTGTAATTAATTCTCAGTCTTTCCTGGATTGAAGACACCTCACTAAGGAAACACTGGCTGTCCCGGGCTCCCGGGAGTCATGCTGAATGTCTCAATGACTGATAATTAACCACTGAGTTTGGCCAAATAGAGGTCGTGGTCACCTTGACAAGAATAGGTTTTGCTGGTTTGATGGGATGAAAGTGTAAGTAAAAGGGGTTCAGGAGAGACAAGTTAGAGATAATGAGGATGAGGAGGCAACCTTGTGCTGTTAAATAGAACTGAAACTGAGACAATTGCTAGAGGGAGATGGAGGTCAAGGAAGATTTCTTTCTTTAATATGGAATATATTGTACATAAGCTGATAGAAATGATCTAGATGAGCAAGGGTGGGAAAGTATAAATTCAGGAGAAAGAAGGCAAATGATGTCCAAGTATGCAGAGGGGACGAACTTGGAGGTGGACCACGGCGACTGGAGGGAAAGAAGAGCAAAAGGACGCAGATGCTGATGGATGTGGTAGAATCTACAGAAGGTCCTCCTGATAGCTTCTGTTTGCTCAGGGGACTAGGAAACGAGGTCATCCGTGCAGAGTGATGGGGAAGGGGATAGTGGAAGGTTGAGGAGAAGGAAGATGGGAAATGGTTCTTCAGGGAAGGAGGACAGTGCAGTGGGATTGCCTGTGAGCGTGAAGGGCCACTGGCATAGGGAGAGGATGAATGCCTTGGGACTGGATGAAGACACTAGCGAATGAGTGCAGGCAGGAGAGAGGACAAAGTTGAGGACCAAGCTTGGTGAGCAGAGCTTACTGTGGAGAGAGCTGAGACCATCTGATCTGTGAGAGACATTATAGACCCAGCGAACCACTGAGTGTCTCCACTCCTCCAAATGCGGTTAATAATCAACCACTTTCTTCCTAAGAGGATCAAGTTTCATGACTTACCACTTGGATATAAAAATGCTACATATTCCCCCACCAAAATGACTGTCTGGTACCTGCTCCCTTCCAGACCCTATTACCTATGTTTCTAAAGTCAAAGCCTTCAAAATAAAGCCAAACATAGCAATAGCTACTCACGTAGATAGCATTTCAGAAGCCATGAGTACATCAGGTTTCACAAGTCACTTGACAAATGGTGACTTCCAGTGACAAGTTTTTGGTAGACTAATTATCATGAGGGGCAATATACTGAAATTTTGATATTCCCATGGGGGAGCTAGTAAAAATAGGCGAATTATATTTGCTCATAGGAGTATATTAAAAATTTCTTGTCTTCTTTCTAAGCCAAATGCTTCTCAGAACAGTTGCTTCCCGTGGACCTTTTCCTCACATCAGTTATCCTGCCTCATCCCTAGCCTATCCACACAGATACTGACTCAGTTTGCTCCGCTTTCCTGTCTCTGTCAGAGGCTTCAGCACTGCCAACGTTTTGAACTAGATGATTCCCTGTTGTGGGGGGGCTGTCCTGTGCATTGTAGGGTGTTGAGCAGATTCTTGGTCTCCTCCCACTAAATGCCAATAGCACATTACCCTTCATCCCCACCCAAGTTATGACAACGAAAAATGTCTCCAGACATTTCCAAAGGTCCCCTGTGGAGCAAATTGTTCCCTGGTTGAAAACCATTGGTCTATTAGGATTGGGGAGAATGGGACCCACAGATAACTCAAATTAGAGCTTCATATGGACTATCCCATGGTAAGCCTGACAGTATAAATTAAGTCTCTGGTAGAACACGATGACATCTGACAACCTCAGAGACGAGAAATTACACACTTTCTTTTCTGTACAGAATGTGTAATTAGCTGCCTAATTCTGCTTTAAATAGAAAAAAAAAGAACCTGTCACATTTCCAGCCTTCTCACCAGTTGATGCGAAGAGTCCCAGGATTAGTTACCAACTACAAGAAAGATACAAAGCACAGAGTTTTAGAATTGGTAAAATGCAGAGAGGGGAAGTAAGAGAGCAGGGAGGATAGAACAGGACAGGAGGGAGTAGGGAGGGAGAAAGGAAAGACACAGAACCCAAATGCAAGGTAGGAGCTCACCTTCACACAAAGCTCAACTTTGTACCTCTGAACTTTGTAGCAGTTCAATTAAATACCACGTCTTAATCTAGGATAGCAAAATAATGTAGGGTGTTAAAATCCAAATCATCCAGCTCCCCATTACCTGTAGGATAAAGTTCAAACTCCCTCGCCTGGCAGTCAAGACCGTAAACAGCCTGGCCCCAAGAGTTTTAAGATGTTCCCACTACTTATAGAAATGCTTCTCTTGATCCCATCTGGTCCACTTGCTTTTCTACAAAGACACCTTGCTAATTCCCTCTCATGAGCTTTGTGTATGCACTTGCCCCATCCGCCTCTCAAATATGTAACCTTTAAGGCCCCGTCACCCCCCACCTCTCTGTTCCCTGCTCACTCTAGCACACCCAGGAGCTGGGCCAGGATGAAGCATAAAGCCTAATAGCTCTACAACAGGAACTGCGGACCAGACACTGTTCTAAGCAATCTTTGCTTTGGATGCTGAAGAAGAATTCCTACTTCCAGAACCACCCACTGTCCTACACTCACGAAACAGAAGCGGACCTCGGGGGCCCAGCCAGTTTCTGCCAATGTGATAGTGGCATTTGGCTCCCTCCATCTTCAAGAGCAGAAGGGCAAAGGAGAGAGAGCCCGGCCAGGAGAGCGATGGGGGTAAAGAGCCACATCTCAGATTCAGCCAAGGGCCCCTGTGAGGGCAGGGGTAGGGTGAGGGGAGCTGAACTCAGTCACAGGGTGTGGGGGAAGGGCTTGTCAGCCCACAGTGACCTTCAGGGCTGGAGAGAGAGAGGAAGAGGAAGCACATTTTAGCTGCTCCTCGCTCAAGGCTTCCTGAAGGCGGGGCTCCCTGTTCTCTGCTGCACGTCAAGCTTTCCTCTGGGCCACACGGGGCCACGCACTCACACAGCCACACGTGGCCGGGGTCCAGAGCTCGCAGCACTGAAACTGCTAGGGACTCCGTCCCCAGATCCTTCTGGATGTCGAAAAGGAGGCTTTGATTCATATGTTGGGACTCTGGCTTCACAGTAACTTCATTTCCCCAGCTTGGAACCAAACTCTCTGAAGAGCTGGCCAAAAACCTTGGCCCGTGTGAACCTCTCTAGAGTTTCTGGCTTCAACAGCAGGATTCACTTTAATTCTAAAATTGTTTGTTGAATACAGAACCAGCTCTCTTTTTGCTTCCTTTCCTTTCTCCTCATTTCCTGTTTCCTCTTCTGTCTCCTCAGCGTCTGCTTAGTTATCAAAGAACCGCAGTGCTACTTTCAGGAATGTTCTCAGGCCAGGTCCGAGTGTTCCGGGGTGCCCACAGCCAGGTCGCAAGTTCTCACCCCAAACCCAACGCCATAACCCTTTGCCGGCGTCGCTGGCAAAATTATTATTCTTTGTGGACCCAGCCTCTGGCTATATTCATCTTCCCTGCCTTCTCCAGATCCAGTCAGACTGGTCTTAGAAAGCGGAACGGAGTGGCTGAGAAAGATTTTGGAATCAGACAGTCCTGTCCTTAACTCTCGACACTATAATTTGGGCTAGTTACCGAGTTTTCCCTTCTGTCCAGCGGGGACAACGGCAGTATTCTGGAGGCTAGGAGGAGCACATGAGACAATATATGTGTAAAGAGAAGAACATTTTATTCATCGGAATTCCTGTGAGGAAGGTAGAGCTGTGTTTGTTGAGAAAATATTTCGCTGAAGTGCTAGAAGTAGAAACCGAGCTCTTTAGGGCCGGAGGTGGGTGGGACCCTCCCAGCGAGACAAAGGGAGGATTTTGTTTGCAACTCCAGAAAGGAAGTGGGGGGCCAGGAGAGGGCGGAAACCCTGGGCTCCAGAAGTGACCCCTCCCCGCGGCACCCCTCCTGCCACCAAAATCTTGAGTCAGGTTTACCAAATTCATCAAGTACTTAAAGTAATGAGAAAAACAGAAAAGGGGGCTGAGTCTCCTCTCCAGGGAGCTGTGGGGCAAAACAATGGTAGCATTTCAGGAAGAGAGAGATTGGGGCAGACAACACCTAAGGGCAGAAGACTCAGGGACCCTTCTGGGAAGAACACGTGCCCTTCAAAGGCCCAAAATCTCAGAACCAGATTTCTCAGGCGTAGGGGCCACCAACAGGTGACCTGGTTAAGCAGGCTAGACATTGGACCGTAGTATTATTACTCCCTATTCGGTGCTTTCCTGGGTCTTTCCTTGTTGACCTACAGCCTCATTTGGACATTACTTCCTTCAGGAGGCCTCCTCTGATTTCTCAAATGTGGGTTAGAACCTTCAACTCTGAGCCTCTCCCTTATGTTCTCATCCTAAGAGTTTTTGCCCTGAGATTAACTGCTTATTCGGATACTTGGTCTCCTACTAGACTATACTCTGGTCAGAGCTAAATCTCTGACACCACTGTGTTCCCAGACCTGGTTCAGCACCTTACACATCATAGGTTCTCATTATGTGTTCAGTGCGTGACAATACAGGAGAAAAAGCAGTCTTTGGTATCCTGTAAAAACCAGGTTCAGATTCTGATTCTAATATGTAAAAGCTGTGCAACTCTGGGCATGTTACTTAACCTCTCTGAGGCTCATTCATCGCCTCTGTAAATAGCATGGAAGGTACAGGGTCAGCGGGAGGCTGGGATGGTAGGATATGTAGAAAGGGGTGCATGGCCACCATCAGTGCTCAGGAGATGTTTGTCCCTCGGCGTAGGCTCTTATATTTGGCCTGTGCCTTCCATCCACACATCCCTACCAAGTCAAAGCCCTTGGCACCTTATGAACGCCTCCTTTGTCTCCTTACTTCCCACTGTTTCTCCTGGATTTATTAAGCTCTTCTGCACCAGACAATATTCTGAAGTAAGAGTCAGCAAACTACAGCCTGGGGGCCACATCTAACCTGGCACCTGTCTTTGTACTCTTCACGAGCTAAGAAAAGTTTCTGTATTTTTCAATGGTTGCGGGGAAATAGAAAGTCGAATATTTCACGACACACGAAAATTAGTTGAAGTTCACATTTCGGTGTCCATAAATAAGTGAGCATCGCCCCCGGACGCACTCATTCCTCCCCCTATTGTCCCGCGTCTGTTGACTGCGTTTGCACTCTGGTGGCAGAGTGGCTGGGAGAGACCGTATGACCCACAAAGCTGAAAATATTTCCCATCTGACCCTTGATTGAAAAAACTTGCAAATCCACATGCTAAGCCGTTCCCACGTCGTTGATGATTAAGTCCTCCTCTTAGCGCGGTACGAAGTCGGTATCGCCGCTGCCCTCCCTCACGGTTGAGGAGCGTGAGCAGAGAGAGAGATTGACACAGCCAGGCTCGCACAGCTTGTGAATCAGTTTGGGATCAAAGGCTGCTCTGCGGTGGGAAGCTGACCGGGGACAATCGTAGACAGCCTCTACGCCACGCCGGGGAGCCTGGCCTCGACGGTTCTTGATCAGGGAGCCATGTGAGGACGTGAAATCTTAACGGTGATCCCTGTGGCCATTTGACTGGGGGAGAGAGGGGATGAGAGAAGTGGCAAAGAGGGGGCATCATGAATTTGAACACCGGAGCTCAGCTTCCCAGGTCTGATCGCAGACAGCTGCGATCTGTGTGACCTTGGGCAAGTTAGTCACCCTCGCTCTGCCTAATTTCCTCAGCTCTCCAATGGAGAGACTGATAGAGTCTCGACTCTCCCTTACGGGGTTGTTGTGAAGATTGGAAAGGAAACTTTTGTTTTCTTAGTCTGTCTTTGAGGCACAGAGCGGCCTCTAGACGTTAGCTACGGTTATGCCCATTCTTCATCCCGACAAGAAGCTGCTGTTGCAGGCACCATTCCAAGCAAACAAGATACAAAGAGGAAGAAAGACAAAATCACCAGACCTGCTTCCTGCACATAAGGAGCACGCAGTCTGCTGACTGGGGCAGGAGGGGAAGTCAGCACCTGGGAGCGGGGTCGCAGGTGCTACGATGGGCTGTCACAGGGAGCAGAGACGGGAAGAACTCATTCTTGCTCTCCCTTCCACGGCTCAGGCCCTCGCTCCTTCCAGAACACACCAGGCATCCTGCGGGGTTTGCCCCACGCGCTCGCACGGGCCGGAATGGGGAATAATACGAGCACGCGCAGGGCTTTTCTCTCCACGAATTCAGTGGTTGCTTGCTTACGTGTAACAGGAGGTTGAGGGAGCAGTGCTGTATCTGGAACCCCAGGGTTAACACAAAGGGCTCGCCAGGAAGGGAAGAGTCAGGAACAGCACGGTGAGGTGGTGTGCATACGAGACGCGGTTTCGGCCCCCCGCCCCTTGAAATCCTGGTTGTGCACCACGTGGACATCGTGACTTTGGGCAGGCTGCTTTCTGCCTTTGCACTCTTCTCTTTGTCTGACAAATGGGTCTACTATCCCGTACCTTACATTGCTACGAGGACTAAATACAAGTACTGTTGTCCAGCACCCTGGCACGGAGCTGCGTCTGCAAGACTGTAAAGCACAAATCGGCCCGGGTACAAGGCGCCTGGGAGAACCCGGGCCGGAGAATGACTTGGCCGCTTCCACCTGCCAAATCACAGAACAACACACTCACAGGAAGGGCTGTTGATGCTGAGAAAGCCCATCAGGTTCCAACCTGGAAACTTGTATTTGTCTTACTAATGTGTCTTGGAGGTACAGCCCAAATCCAGGGCAATTAGGAATTTCATCCTGCTAGAGGGCAACATCTCCTGCTTGCCTTAATTTTTTTTTTAACTACCATTTATTAGTTCCTGATTCGTTATTTATCAGTGTCTATTTATGTGTGCACCTGAAGCTATGCATAGAAAAAAAAGATTGGAAAGATACGCAGTGGCTTTCAACTGTGATGGGGGTGGAGTCATTGGAATGTGGAAGAGGAAAGGAGAGGCTGTTTATTAATACCACCTAATATTTTTTCCCCCAAAATCCTCATGCTTGCCCTTCCCCCTTGGGTACAATGCCTTAAGCACATGCATATTTTAAAAGCTCCCCAAATAATCCCCACATATGCCTTTTCCTTCCACTTCCATCCCCTGCCTGATTTAGAGTCATTAATTTACACTAAATCTTAACAGTAGTTAGAGCTGAGTCTTGGCATTGTAATTTTTTTTAAAAAAAATTCATCTTTTTTTTTTTTTAATTTTATTTATTTATTTGACAGAGACAGCGAGAGAGGGAACACAAGCAGGGGGAGTGGGAGAGGGAGAAGCAGGCTCCCTGCTGAGAAAGGAGCCCGATACGGGGCTCGATCCCAGGACCCTGGGATCATGACCTGAGCCGAAGGTAGATGCTTAACCAACTGAGCCAGCCAGGCATCCCATACATTTTTTTCTTTTTTAAAGTAGGCTCCATGCCCAGTGCGGAGCGCAATGCAGGGCTTGAACTCACAACCCTGAGATCAAGAGTCAGATGTTCTACCGACTGAGCCAGCAGGCACCCCTTGGCCCCCACTGCAATACATTTTTAAACTGTAGAACATTTTGAAAATAAAAACATAAAGAAGGGAAAACAAAGAATCCATGATGCTTGCATGCTTCTGAATATTATGGACGCTGGACGGCAAGCCCGCCCACACTCTATTCTTTCCATCTGTGATATGGGAAGACAACAGACTCTACTGGAAGGGGAATATAGGAGCTGTGTGAAAGGGATCTGGAAACTTCAAGTGGAATGAAAAAGTGAGGGATGGTTGTTATTATTCGGAGTAGGATTACTGCAGCACAAAAGAAGCGCCACCCCGGCCATGGGTCCTGAAGGCTGACAACAGCAGGAAGGAGATGGCTGGGCTTCCCTTTCCGTCTCGTTGGTTCCAGCCCAGAAACCCCACCCTGGCTGGAAAGAGAAGATTGGGCCTCGTTGAAAGGCACCCCGACCATTCTCTTTTTCTGTCAGACATTAAAGAGCACTCTCTGCTTCATATATGCATTTCTCTTTCTTCTCCTTCAACTCCTTTTTGCCTTTGGCATCTCTGTATCATTACGTATTAGCAAGTTGCAGGCAATTTAATAGCTGATATTCCCTGATGCCAGGCACTGTTCTAAGAGTTACTGGAGTAACCCATTTAACCTGCAAGCAACTCGAGGAGATACTTTTGTATTACCTCTGTTTTCCAGAGGGGGAAACTGAGGCACGGAGAGGTTGAATAACTGCCACAGTCCACCGGTGGCAGATCTAAGATCCAGACTCTCGCCGTCTGGCTGCAGCCTGTTGATGCTCTTAGTCACTAGACCAAATTCCTTTTAGACTCGATGACAGTCAAGACAATTAGGGCCGAGAGGCTCCAGGAAGTCTACCACACAGCAGTCCTCTCAGATCTCAAGCGACTACGGTTTGCAGAGGATTTGCTGAGAGTGGGATGTCTCGGGGCCCTTATCTGCCGGAGGACCTCAACCCCAAGAGCCCTTCTGGGTCCCCTAGCACTGGGGGACCCAGGAGAGAGGTCCAGGCCATCTGACGCCACAGCCTGTCCTGCTCATCATGAACTGAAACTGTCTTGAAAGGAGCACAAATAGGTAAAGGATTTTCAGAAACGAATATTGAAGCAGGCTGTTGGTACTCATGGAGACTCCACACTCAGGATCAGTTTCCATTTCATTTCAGAAGCAAGTTGCCAAAGACCCTCTGTTGGAGGAGGAATGCCGGGCCCTCCCTGCTCGGGGAGCCGCCGAGACCAGTGATGCCAGGCGATGTCTGTTGCCCTGACAGTTCCTGGGACCCACCCCTCCAGGAGTTTGGACCAGCATGCGCTCTGATGGTGGCCTTTCCTCTCCCGGAACATGACGTCACTCTCCAATCCGAAGCCCCAAATGGTTTGCAGATTTTCCGGGGTGACCATTTCCTGTGTTCTGAGATCCCAGGTGGCGAGAGCATTGTGCCGGAGAATTGTGGACGGCATGTACATGGAAAGCTGCTTATATCAGTCAGGACGTGCCTGGTGGCGAGTAACAGAAAACACAGCTCAAGCTCACATACACAATAAAAGGGAGTTTATTAGCTCATGTCACTGAATGGCCTCTGGATAGATTTCAGGTCAGGATGGATATCGTGACTCAAACATGTCACGAAAGAACCCAGCTTTCTTTTTATGTCTTTTCTGTGTTTTCTAGGATGTCAGGTTTCTCCCAGGGCTGGTTCCTCTCAAAGCATGAGGATACCGGAAGCCTCGGGGAGCATGCTTGTTCATTTCTAGTGGAAGGAGTAGCTGTCCCAAATTATTAAATGTATATCCTGGGCCTCTGACAGGATCATCTAAGGTCATAGTGGAATTATAGTTTATAGTTTATCCAGGTACAATAGATTATCACACAGTCATAAAAATGATAGTTAATAAACAATATATATACAATAATTATTCTAAAATAGAAAGTAAAACTTTGGGAGATGAACGAAATGGATACTGTAATTATATTATAAAAATATACCTAATTAATGCGTTCTTTAAAAATACATAAAATGAAAAACTTAGGAACTGTTCCAGAATTAAGGAGACTAAAGAGAAAGGACAACTAAATGCAATGTGTGATCCTCAACTGGATTCTGAACTAGAAACAAAAAAGCTATAATGGATATTATTGCAACAAACGGTGAAGTCTGAGTAAGACTGTACACTACATACAGGTATTGTGGCCATCCTTCCTGACTTTGACAACTGGATGATGGTTACGTAAATGACTATCCTTGTTCTTAGAAATATACACCAAAATATTTAGGGGCTAAAATAACATGATAATCTGGAACTTACTCTAAATAGTTCAGAGAGAATAATAAAGCAAATGTGGCAAAATACAACAATTTGTGCATCTGAGTATAAGGTGTATGTTAAAAGTTCTTTTTTGTTGTTGTTGTTAAAAGTTCTTTGTACTGGAAGTCCTAGCCACAGCAATCAGACAACAAAAAGAAATCAAAGCCATCCAAATTGGCAAAGAAGAAGTCAAACTCTCACTCTTTGCAGATGATATGATACTTTATGTGGAAAACCCAAAAGACTCCACCCCAAAACTGCTAG